>NC_068982.1:54341674-54352230 GCF_001194135.2 Octopus bimaculoides | reverse complement strand
ATATTCACCGCCTGTGCGCCAACCCATTCTACTTTCTCTTCTTGATGAAGTACAGCGAGAACAACACGAAGAATCATAGCTGGGTTATATTTACCGAATGACACACGTTCTTTATTGAGTAGTTATTTATTTGTAAAAGACACATCGACCATAGTATTTTACTGTATTTGTAAACGGTTGGATCTATGCTCTTGATGTTTAGTCTGGGATTCTGTAATTTCATTTCTCGCATGCATTAACCTCAAGGCTAAACATGAGAAAAAATGGTGACAGTTTTATGGAGAGACGCTCAGAAAGTGTTTAAAATAGGATATTCAAATAAGATATGCCGTATTTTCCGGCATACAAGTCGAATTTTTCAGATCAAAATTGATAGCTAGTAAAGGTAGGTCGACTTACATACGACGACAGCTTTAGAGGACCAAAACTTCCATGTGAAGTGCAGCAGGATTTAGAAAGATAGTGACAATACTTGAATGTTTACACTAACTAGATTCTACGTCGACTTGTATGCCGGAAAATACAGTAATATCTATGATGAGAGATGCCAGTTGACCATGGAAAGAGATAATGTGTGGCTTTCAGGTCAACAATACCATTACTTATAGTGGTCGTTGGCGCAGAAAAAAAGGGAGGACACGTATATGTGGGCCAGTGATTATAGTGCAACGATCAGAAAGTTTTTGACAACCAGCCAAATGATGTCCTGCTGAATATAATTTATGACGTGCATGTGAATAATTATGTAGAGAGTCGGCAACTTGAGGACTGAAGAATGAACACGAAGGCAAGTTAATGGGATGTAGTTTTAGCAATGTTATTTATATAAAATAACAATAAAAGATAATCAGAGATTGATTTCTATCGTTCGTGCGTGTATGGCTATTTTGCTTCTATTTTAAATCATACACGTACACACACACACACACACACACACACACACATACGTTCATACATAAACAAATTTACATATATACACACATAATAAACCACATACACATACTTCGAAGAAGGTGTATAATACTACCAGTGCTGTTTATGTAACTCAGTTATCACAATCGCTAGTCACGTGTCAATTTGGTCAAAGAGCTATAGTTTACAACATATATATACTGGTTAGACACGGGTTTTTATTTTTGTTTCCTTCTTCATTGCCGTGTCAAAAACGCAGTCCACTGACATCCACTCAGTACTGAAGGAATGTTATACGTGAACAGTAGCTAACAAGGCAGATATTCAACTGGTAAACAAGTGTCCCCAAATTCTCATTTTTCTTTTTCGAGTGTGTCCTTATGATTATTGGTATACAGTTCATTGTATTTTACCACGCACATATTTTACCACGCACACCACACATCATTACTTTTAGTATGAGGCGTCAATTACGATATGAAGTAAATAAAAACGTTATATAAGATATAAAGTGAAAGAGGGATAAAAAGAGAAGAGAGAGAGAGGGGTGAGAGAGGGGAGAGAGAGAGAGAGAGAGAGAGATTAAGGGAATGTCAGAACACAATGGTTCAAAAATATTTGTAATATGCAACGTACACATACAGACACAATACTCTTACACACAATCTCACTCTTCAAGTATTCCTTCATACACGCACACACACACGCACACACACACACACACACACACACACACACACACACACACACACACACACACACACACACACACACACACACACACACACACACATATATATATTTATGTATGTTCATATACTACATATTTGTTTTACTTCTTTTCGTTGCACCCCTACTTCTACAGAATGGTATAGATTGGGCAAAACGCATGCCTACAGAACAACTTCGAGCAATCCAAAAACGAGGGATTCAAGACCAGACAATAGTGTCTTTTGTAGTGACCCATAACCGGTATAATCGGATATGTTTAACGTCACCAAGTCAAATTTGCCTATTGTTAGAAAATATGATCAATTGAAGGACTTAATTACCAACTGAACACTTGTTCTAAGCAAACAGAAACCAAATAAGTTCAGACATTTGTTTCGAAAGGCAAAGTTCGATTTAAAACCAGCGATAAAAAAACAAATCTTTACAGTATCTAAATGCACTAATTATTATCTGTAGTCAGTGCAAATCTGAAATGATTTTTTCAATTTCTTGAAATTTATTTGATTGACACCATTTTACATAAATATAGTGCAATCACTTCGAAAAAGGAAATCGTTTGACTAATGCAGGGGGTTCTCAACCATTTTTTTTTCTTTGGACCCCTTTGTTTATTGTTTCCTCTGGTGGATTCCCCATAACCATTCGATGTTTAAAAATTAGTTTTACAGAAATTTCTTTCAAGATTCCTATTTTATTTTTCACACATTAACTTGTGTAGGTTGAACTATGTGATATGTTAAAGAACGAAATCCGTTTCCCGCAATACATACTTATATATGCATCTAAAGCAAAATTTTTTCAGGGGCCCTTAAAATACTATTGTGGACCCCAATTTACTCCAAAACCTTATATGGACCCTGAGGGGCCATGTGGACCCGGCTAAGAACCACTGGACTAACGTCAGAGTTGAGTAAAGAAAATATACCGAAGTATGTTGAAGAAATTTTAGTCAATAGCGTTTCGATTTGATAACCTAATTGCGCTGTACGATTTGTTTCCATAGATGGTGAGAGTGTCGTGTTATTTTTATAACAGTGGAAATGACATTACTGCATAACCTCAACGGTGTTGAAGTTATGCCGCGTTGCAGTGTGCTCCAACATTCTTCGCCCACAGAGTATATCTGGCAATGTGTCACAGTTTTGTAGTTCTATAAAACTGTAATTGGTTTCAAATTACCGACCTTGTGCCAAAATTACATCGACCTAAGTGATCAACTGGTACTTATTTTATCGCCCTCGAAAGAATGAAAGGCAAAGTCAACCTCGGCGAAATTTGAACTCATAGTGTAATGACGGACAAAATGCTGCTAAGCATTCAGCCTGGCGTGCTAACGACTGTGCCAGTTCGCCGCCTTACTATAAAGCTATATACTTAACACCAAGTTGCATTCAGTTGATTTCGCAAAGTGAATGTTGTTGTCACAATATAAGAGCGTAAACAAAGGAGAACCGGGACCCAGAATGCGGGTGCTCCGAATTATTGAAAAATGCAGTTGTATTTGAAGAAAACATTTGTGTTTTTAAATCTTATTGTAACAGTAAAGCTATGCAAGGCCGCAAGCTGGCAGAATCGTTAACACACCAGCTATGATGCTTAGCGGCATTTCGTTTGTTTCTACGCTCTGAGCTCAAATTCCGCCGACGTTGATTTTGCTTTTCATCCCTTTCGGGATCGATAAAATAAGTACCAGTTGAGAACTGTAGTCGATGTAATCGACTTGGCTCCTTTCCTAAAACTGCTGGCCTTGTGCCAAAATTTTACACCAATAATAAAACCATGCTTTGTCTTATGACATGAGCTAAATATACTTCGAGAAGTCAATTTGGAGTGGACACGTGAGAGCAATTATGACGAACTAAGGGGACGAAGACTGACAAAGCATGGTGCTTCCTGTGGAGATAGGGTGTCGTGAGTTTGTAGCTATTCTTAATGTCTTATCTGGCTAAAAACAGATTTCGGGAATATAGCAGCGCAGTAATTAACAAACTCTTGATGGAAACAGAAAATCCTTCATCAGGGACATTGCAAATGTATATGAGGACGAATGACTATGGTATAAGGTAAGATGAATAATATTGTACTCAGAATATAACTTTATAAAACGAAAGAACTAAATATGGCAACAATTCGGAACTGAAGTGCGAAGTGGCGAATTGTAACTTCAATTTTCCCACTAGGCAAAAATGAACTGTCCGTACCACAGTAAGTGTACTAAGGCGAAAAGGAGCCAATCCACAACAACGAGTCGATATATATATCTATGTCACCTATAATGTTTTTTCTCCGGACGAATCGACGTAAGATTAAATAATCAACATCGCATGATCGAATCGTGTTCATGGATTGGATGATAATAAACAATGTTTTGTGTCGAGACAACTGAGGTTGTCTCAGACTAGAACTGAGAACACAGAACAAATCCTTAACAAGTAATAAAACAAGATGGTAGAAGCATGTGAGAATGAAAGCGTTGATAAAGTAATCCATGAAATCCACATTCTACTTGGAGATACTTCAACTTTTGTCTCCATTGATGCTACCATCGACGAACATGCCACTGTTGAGTATCCAGTTAAATTTCTCAACTCTCTACAACTCACAGGACAGCCACCGCATTAATTGTTCCTAAAGAGAGGTGCACCTATCATGCTCTTGAGGAATTTCGACCCACCACGAATATGCAATGGTACAAGATTGACTGTAACTACAATGACAAGTCATCCTACAAGCAACCATTATTGCTGGCTGTCATCGAGGAGAGATCGCATACATTCCACGCATGCCTCTTATTCCCTCAAATGTATCATTTCAATTCAAGCGCCTCCAGTTCCCAGTGCGATTGTGCTTCGCTATGACAATCATCAAAGCTCAGGGTCAAACATTAAAAATTGTGGGTCTCAATTTACAAATACCCTGCTCTTCTCATGGACAACTATATGTCGCATGCTCTCGAGTTAGCAGTACAGACAACTTGTATATCTATTCTATCAACACTTGGCTTACGCAAAACATAGTTTACGCAGAAGCATTTTCGGTTTCACTTAACATATTGTGCACAGTCTGCCAAAACATTACAGATGATGCTTTTCACAATGAAGCAGCTTTCTTTCCATCTACCTTACTTTCTGCAATACGGATACCTTTACTTCCTCATACGTCATCCAATTCTTTAAATTCGTAAGTCTAGGTCATTTTGGGGGCACTGTTAGGATTTCATCCTAATCGAAGCTGCCATTCTACATGTTTTTGGTGTCAACAATTTCCGCATTGTTCATCACAAAATGACCGAAAAACATGTTTATGAAGAAGAGTTGTTTGCTTCACACTCCTCGTGTGCCGATTCTGCCCATAAGAAAGAAACAAGTAATACAATGTGGCTGTTGGTCATAACACCCGGGCAACGCCGGGATGTATTACTAGTATAATATAATATAAAGAAAATGGAGAGTGCGAACACAGAAATCAATTTATTTATATAACAGTCAATCTCATGTCGACCACGCACGTTCCAACTTCTCAATTTTAATCGTGAAATATGAATGAAGATGGGAAGTTGAAACGTTATATAAATAAATTGATTTCTATGTTCACACTCCATTTTCTTTATATTATATTATTAAAATTCTGAACTCCTATATCGGGTAGATGAAAACAATGATGAATATATTGGTCCAATGCTTTGTTTTTCCTTCGGCGTTTATGCTTTTAAGGTTGTTGACGCCACCGAAATGGGCCTGCCAAGGTGTCGAAACCATAACGATATCCGTTCGACAGTTGATGACGGCAGTATATGATTGATGTGCTTCTTGACGGTAAATCCTTATATATCTTGCATTCTAGTTGTTCTAAGTTGTCCTTCGTGCACGTAGGGTTGAACTTGTTAGAGGAGTTCTTGGTTTTGCTGTTGATATTATACTTATACATTGTTGTCGCAAGATTGGCCTTCGCAGAAATTCTAATTCTCAATGGGATAATATTTATTTTAAAGATTCTAGTTTATGGATGTTTCGTTGCATATATGTATGTGCGTGTACGTGCGTGTCTGTGTGTGTGTGTGATATACATACATAAATATATATGTATCTAAATCTACATGCGCATTATGTAAATTAATGCGTATGTATGTATGCATGTATATAGGTATGTATGCATGTATATATATATATATATATACACACATACACACACACACACACACACACACACACACACACACACACACACACACATATATATATATATATATATATGAGAGAGTAAATGTAAATGCCTGTCTAATCTAGCTTTCTAATTCTCTATCCTTTCCACCTGTCTCTGCATATATGTGTGTGTTTGTGTATATGTGTGTTTTTGTGTGTTTGTGTATATGTGTGTTTGTGTGTGTGTGTGTGTGTCTGTGGGTGGGCGTGAGCGTGTTTGTGTGTATGTATGTGTGTATATATATATATGTATTAATGTGACTTCGTAGGTATTGACATTAGATACAGGTTTGGAACCAGCTTCTTGTATCCCACCTGACATTCTTGACATCGATCCTCTCTGAATAACAATGAATTTCACCTGTTAATTTACTCTCTTAAAGCCAAGTTCTATTATTACTCCTATTGATTGGTACGCCTTAAGATTTTTTTTTCTCTTAAACTATTTTTAGACAATAGTTTTGACACTTGTCAACCATTATTTTCGACATTCTAGATTTACACAACAAAATTGGCTTTGACAAATATGCTTTGCAACATTAAATGAAAATGACCCGAGATGAATAAATAATTGCTTACTTGTTTATTTATTTGTTGTTTTATTACATAACAACACGTTGGTTTCCCAGTGGTAAACATTCGCATTCAGTATGGAAAAAGACGTCGAGTTTGAGAACAGATTTCATAATAGATAACAGTTTGTAATCTCTGTAGTATATCGCTACTATGAGGGAAAATACTAACTTTCAAAACGCTTTGCTTTGATAGTTACAATATATCTCTGAAATGCGTATCTCTGTTTCGCACCGAATTTCTATATTCTGGGTAAAAAATATGGTAAAACACAATGAAGGTTTTATCTAAAAAAAGAAAAAATCCCTTAGAGGTAAACATCTGGAGTCCCCAAGTGGACAATTAATACAAGGGAAATAATGATTCTTTCATAATATTTGGTGAGACCAGAAGTTTGAATTTGAAATTAAGAAGATGCATAAAAATATAGATATTTAGTGTTTTTTGGCTTACTTATTACGAAGTTCTTAAAATTTCTAGCTCTATTTCATTCTTTTTAGAAGCCATCAGCATGACATAATCTGAATTAAATGCGTAAATACGTGAAGTAAAATGATTAAAAAAAACAGTCATTGGAAACCACTGACTGAAACTCTAGTTGTATAGCAATCTCTACCACTGATATAAATGTTAATGGGTTAGGAGAAAGTATAAGATTAATATTTCAGAGATATGAATAGGTGACTGGACGACTCAAAGAATCTTAATATATTTCAGATGAAGTACGACATATATCTGTTGAATATTACAATTTTTTTTAATTTTCATTAACCCAATTTTGGTGGAAGGCAAATTCAAAGAGAGCAATATATAATTGCCAATCCTTCATTGCCTCTGTTATATAAACGCTAATTTCTTATAATAGCAGAAACCTCATATTTATTAAGTGAGTGCAATGAAATTGAGTTACCCTTATTCTCTTCTTAACAGCTTCAATGAATTAGTTATGATCTCAATACGAAGTCATTTGATGGATTTACAACTTACTATATTATCTACATAGTGTTGTTGTTGTCACCATGGCTGTCACTATTGGAGATTAGTATCGTCAATTGTGATCTAGTATAATGAGTAGCCCTGGTTGAGATGACCAGCAATGAAATCTGACCAGCCATGACACCCCGTCTTTTACTCCCACGTAGACGATTCTCGTTGTTTCGTGATATTGATAGTTCCGTTAATAGATATATTAGTGTTGTTGGTTGCTTAGACTGGATTCTTGTTGTTCGTTGTGACCGTGTGTAGTCGTTGTTGCTGTTATTGTCATTGAGAGTGGTAGGAGAAGGCATAATAAACAACATGAATAAGCATGGAACTTATAAGGAACTAATAATTATCACACAAAGAAAAAGAAAAGCACAATTAGAAAATTGCGCTTCATAAATTAGCTGCCAAAGTTTCGTCAGTTAGCACTCATAATGTATGAAAATTTATGAAAATATATGAAAATGTATGAAAATATATGTGCTACCTTTGACGCCGTTAAAAACATATAGAAGCGTGCATTTATCATTTAGAAATGAATGCGTAAAGTGAGGCGAAATGGCCAGTAGACTAAAGTTGTAAGACAACTAACTCATCATTTCTAAGTTTAAATGTGTTGCAGATATATGGGTAAGTCATAGAGAAAGACATATAATTCAACTTTCATTTGTTCATCTGTCTTTCAGGAGAAGGGTCTTCCAAGAAACTATCTTGCTTTAGACAAGCAATATTTCGTAGTATTCTCCCATACTCTTGGGTTGAACCGCTAAGTTACAGTTGGGAAACGGTGGGTCAAACACGCGTGCGCGAACATTATTTTAGTGTTCTTCGTTTTGAACCACTACTTATGCAAAATAGAATCGGCATCGACTTCAACCACGGGCTCCAGACGACTTCGGAATCTCCTGCAAAACTTTTCTGGAAGGACTCCTTGTTTCAGTTGGTGAATGCTGCCGTAAACATTGCCTTCAGTTCATCTTTGGTGTTACAAGGAGTTCTGTTGATCTCTCGCTCAACTGCACCCCAAACATAATAAGCAAGGGAGTTGCAGTCTGAGGAGTTAGGTGGCCAGATGCTAGGGGTGATATGGTCGTAGAAATTGTCTGACAGCCATGACTGGGTTCTCCTGTTTGTCTGGCCTGGTGCAGAGTCCTGTTGCCAGACATAGGTTCTTCCAGTAGCCACCCTCTTGACACAGAGCAGCACTACTTCCTCCAGGCACTTGATGTAGGCCTCCGTGTTGAGTCTGAGGCCATGTGGGAAGATGAATGGAGGCATAACATCACCATCACTAGTGATCATTCCAAACACCATGATGTTGACTGTGTGTTCACCATCTGATTCTGACAGAAATTTTTCTCGTCTGAGAAAAACCAAAGCATATTCGGTTGGAGGAGACACTTGAGTTTGTTCAAAAGCTTCGTGGCGCGGCTTTTCCTTTTATCCTTGATAGTTTGGGATAAAAATTGGCCCTTTTTCATCTTGTATGAGGAATACCAAATGTCTTCATGCACTACCTGTCTGATAAGAAACCCAGACACTCTGATGTCTCTCGCGATGGATCTGATTGACTTGAAGGGATTGTTGTCAATCATGGGCTGGATTTCACTAACAAATTCAGTTCTTTTCTTATCAGAACGATCAGAATGAGTTTTCCAAGCTGCCGTACTTTCGTAATCACCATTAGACTCATTCAACTCTTTTCGAATCCTCTGCACTGTCCTCAGATTGACATCCAAACACTCTGAAATGTTCGTATTGAAGCTCTCGGTGCGAATCCCAAGTAGTACAGCGTGTCGTTTCCAAATTTCTGGCAGAGTGAATTGCGTCATGGTGCTGTTCTTCTCTCAGACGGTGCTTAACTGACCCTACTACACTGTGTAGTTGACAGAATCAAAAACAAGCAATGCGCATGCGCGAAATTTAAGATATAAAATGGTGTCAATGTATCCATCGCACCCACTGTGTGTGTGTGTGTATATATATATATATATATATATATATAGTTTCAGTAATTTGACTGCGGCCATGCTATGACGCCACCTTGAGAGGTTTACTTGAACAAATTGACCCCAGTCCTTAAGTTTTAGGCCTTGTTTTGTGGAACCACTAATTTACATGGAAGTAAAGAAAGCAACACCGTTCGTCAAGCGTTGCTGAGGGACAACCACACACACAAAAACCCTCCACACACACATACGTACCTCCTTACACACATACACACACACATATATATGGGTGTATATGTATATGTAACGGGCTTCTCCCAGTTTTCATCTACCAAAATCACTCATAAGTCTTTGGTCGACCCGGGGTTATAATGGAAGACACCAGCCGAAGGTGCTACGCAGTGGGACTAAACTCGGAACCATATGGCTTGGGAAGTAAAGATACGTATGCATCTATATTTTTTATCCATTATTTGCTTCTGCCATTGGGCTTCGGTCATGCTGGGGCTGCATTTGGAAAGGTTGATTCGAATAAAACAATGCCAGTGTTTACTTTTTTTAAGTCTGGAATAAGAATTCTATGAGTCACTTTTACCGAAACCACTAGTTACGTAAACAAACCAACGCCGGTAATCAAGTGGAGTATGTCTATACACAGACATGAAGACACATATACGACGGGCTTCCACATAATTTCCGTCTATCAAAATTCACTTGCAAAGTATTGCTCAGGTTATTGCGCATATTACCACACAGTGGGACTGAACCCCAAATCATGTGGTTACAAAGCAAGCCTCTTAACCACACAGGTATGCTGAGCCTATATGTATACAAACATATATATAGGCGCAGGAGTGGTAATGGTTCCGGGTTCATTCTCACTGCGTGGTACCTTGGGCAAGTGTCTTCTACTACAGCCTCGGGCCGACCAAAGCCTTGTGAGTGGATTTGGTAGGCGGAAACTGAAAGAAGCCCGTCGTATATATGTATGTATTATTATGATTGACCGTTGACTGGACACTATTCAATTTTTTTTCTCCGTGTTTTTCTCCTTGTCTCCGTATTCTTTCTGTTGAAGAGCGTAGCTCGAAACGTCAAAGACTTTCCGTATTCCCGAGCGTCATACTAATACATCCTTTTGTTATTTACACCACCTGTCCTCGTCTGTTGTTGTTTTTTCGTATATTCTCCCATATATATATAT
>NC_068982.1:54341183-54341576 GCF_001194135.2 Octopus bimaculoides | reverse complement strand
GTGTTTACGTCCCCGTAACTTAGCGGTTCGGCAAAAGAGCCGATAGAATAAGTACTAGGCTAACAAAGAATAAACCCTGGGGTCGATTTTCTCGACTAAAGGCGGTGCTCCAGCATGGCCGCAGTCAAATGACTGAAACAAATAAAAGAGTAAGAGGCTTCTCCACACACACACACACACACACATACACACGCAAACACACACACACACAAACACGCACACACACATAAACGTGCACACACACACACACATACACACAAACACATATACGCGCGCGCGCACGCACACACACATAAAGAAAAGAAAGGGGAGATAGGTAGATAGATAAATAGATAGATAAATAGATAGATAGATAGATAGAGAGAGAGAGAGAGAGAGAGAGAGAGAGAGAGA
>NC_068982.1:54340100-54341173 GCF_001194135.2 Octopus bimaculoides | reverse complement strand
AGAGAGAGAGAGAGAGAGAGAGAGAGAGAGAGAGAGAGAGAGAGAGAAACGGAGAAAGAGAGAGAGGTTGAGGTGAAAAATGCTTAGGAAGATAGGAAACTAGAAAGATTTATATCAATAGATTGGTAGTTACATAGATATTTATATTGTTAAGTAAGTAAATAGATGTATTTCTATAGTTAAGTCAACACACACACACGAAAAGTGGTAGATGACTAAAACTTAATGATAATAATAATAATAATAATAATAATAATAATAATAATAATAATAATAATAATGAGAATGAGAATGATAAATTGAGGAACCATATTTGTTGTAAGTCACATGTCCCTATATCCTGTATTGGAACTGTCCAATGATCTAACTTTAGGAAATACTCGTCACATTCCTTCATATGTCATAGCCAGTGACCTCATTAGAAACTATATCCTTTCCTTTTCCCGCCAACCTTGAGAAAAAAAAAAATCAGCAGAGTAGTAGCAGTAGTAAAAAAACCCACAAGACGAGGAAGGAAGAAGGGAGGAAATGAATAGTGACAGAGGTAGCGGCAGTCTAAGCATGCAGTGGTTGAACTAGTCTAGCAAAGTAATAGTAGTAGTGGTGGTGGTGGTGGTGGTGGTGGTCGTCGTCGTTGTGGTGATAAGGGATGGTGTAAAACAGCATGGCTTGTATTTGAAAATTAAGCGGGAAAAAATAATACATGCTGTGTGAAAAGCACATGGCTTTGATATCGTAGAGGGTGGTTTTAAAGTGGGCCCTACAGTTTTAATGTTGAATAGTATCGTTCAGTTATGTACAAGTTTTATAGATTGATGTAACGAATATGTATAGTTTTTTTTTTATAGGCATGCTGTGTATAAATTGTGTGTCTGTGTGTGAATGTATTTTAGTCATGTTTGTGTGTGTAAGATAGATAGATAGATAGATAGATAGATAGATAGATAGATAGATAGATAGATAGATAGATAGTAAGATATATAGATTGATAGATAGATAGACAGATAGATAGAAAAAGAGAGTGTGACAGAGAGAGATGGAGGGATAAATATATATATATATATATATATATA
>NC_068982.1:54338647-54339189 GCF_001194135.2 Octopus bimaculoides | reverse complement strand
GAGAGAGAGAGAGAGAGAGAGAGAGAGAGAGAGAGAGAGAGAGAGAGAGAGAGAGAGAGAGAGGAGCTATGATATCGTAGCTGGATGTGAATAATAAACGTGCGTATTTTGCTTAAATTAAGAAGCAGTGAAGAGTGAACATTTTGTAAATATAATTATGACTTCACACAGTATATTGACTATAGAAAATAGCTTAATATTAGGGTATATAGATCCCGAACAGGGAGAAAATGGGCGTTAGTATATATATATATATATATATGTGTGTGAGTGTGAGTGTATGTATATATATATATATGTATGTGTGTGTGTGTGTGTATATATATAAAATAAGAATTAAAAAATAAAAAAGTAAAAAATAGGGTTTGTATGATAGTGTATAGAGGAATATATTACTCAAAAGAATTCCAACTCTGTTTTTTATGTTTTATTTATATTCTTATAAAATTAATGTGGGATATAGAATATGGAATAAATAGTAAACTGAAATGAAGTATTGAATGTCTTATTCATATATATATATATATATATATATATATATA
>NC_068982.1:54336859-54337760 GCF_001194135.2 Octopus bimaculoides | reverse complement strand
ACACACACACACATACACACCCACACCCATCGCACGTACACACACACACAGTCTCTCTCTCTCTTTCTCTCTTTCTCTCTCTCTCTCAGACACACACACATACTCTGAGATAGGTGTGTCAATGTTTGTGTCTGCAAGTGTTTGTAAACTTATGAGTCATCAGCAACCTTGAGGACCGCGTAGTGGGCTTCGACGGTTCATGCTTCTCCAGCACGCATCTCTTTGCAGGTGTTGTTTCCTTACATATCTTTGCCCGCCATTCGGTCATTTCTGTGTGTCTCTCTCTCTCAGTTCTTATTTATTCATTCATTTATTTATTCCTCATTCCATGTGTGTGTGAGTGCACATGAATACATACATACATACATACATACATACATATATATATATATGTGTGTGTGTGTGTGTGTGTGTGTGTATGCATATTTGTATATGTGTGTGTATATATACATATATATATATGTGTGTGTGTGTGTGTGCGTGTATCTATCTATATCAATATCTAACTAAGCACACACACACACACACACATACAAATATTCTATAATTATGTTTATAATTATACAATATTTGTATAATTTTACCTAAAAAAGTTATTTTAACGTACCGAACTACTTGGTAAAATTATTAATTATTAATTAATTCATTGATTAATTAATTAATTTTACCCAGGAGAAAAAAAAGGTAATGTAAAAGGAGAAAGGGCTCTATACCCCTTTCCTATTTTTTTCTGACCAGGCTCCCGTGGTTTTATGGGTTTTTCCACGTGTGACCTTTCCTTTTTCGAAGCGCCTCCCCCTTCGGGGGTTTCTACTTATTTATTTATCTATTTATTTATCTATTTATTCATTATATCTTTCTCCGTTTTCTTCCTCTGTCTAGACGAACTTTCCTACCTTTT
>NC_068982.1:54332504-54333390 GCF_001194135.2 Octopus bimaculoides | reverse complement strand
TATATATATATATATATATATATATTACTCTTTTACTTGTTTCAGTCATTTGACTCTGGCCATGCTGGAGCACCGCATTTAGTCGAGCAAAATCGACCCCAGGACTTATTCTTTGTAAGCTTAGTACTTATTCTATCGATCTCCTTTGCCAAATCAATAAGTTTCGGGGGCGTAAACACACCAGCATCGGTTGTCAAGCGATGTTGGGGGGACAAACACAGACACACAAACATATACACACAAACATATACACACACATACATATACATATAATATATATATATACATATATACGATGGGCTTCTTTCAGTTTCCGTCTACCAAATCCACTCACAAAGCTTTGGTCGGCCCGAGGCTATAGTAGAAGACACTTGGCCAAGATGCCACGCAGTGGGACTGAACCCGGAACCATGTGGTTCGTAAGCAAGCTACTTACCATACAGCCACTCCAACACCTATATATATGTATATTCTTTTATGTGTTTCAACAAGGTGGCTGTGGTCATGCTGGAGCACCACCTTGCGGCTGCATCTGTTTTTAAGAGACGACTTCCAAAGTGCATTTCCTTGCTGTTAGTACACTGTATAGTTATTAAGGTAGTTGTGACTTTAATAGTCTCTTATAGCATGAGGCATTGACATGTAGTAATGTAAATGCCTCATGTTATAAGGAACTCTCAAATGTATGTATATTAATATGTTTAGTCTATTTTATTTATTTTATTTCATTATTTATTTTTATTTGTTTTTTTTATTTCCTTATCTTTATTTTTACTCCTATATACTTTAATTCATATACTCTAATAAGTAACTTAGGAAGTAAACACATACACACACACACACACACACACACACACACACACACACACACACACACACACACACA
>NC_068982.1:54327623-54330801 GCF_001194135.2 Octopus bimaculoides | reverse complement strand
TGTGTGTGTGTGTGTGTGTGTGTGTGTGTGTGTGTGTGTGTATCTACACACACACAAACATACACATATGCACACACGTATACAAACACGAGCACAAATTTTATTTCATTTTATTTTATTCATTATGTATCTTTTTTCTTGTATACTGTAACTCATTATTTGTGATCATTATTATTATTATTATTATTATTATTATTAGAGAATTAAAAATAAAAATAATAATTTTTACGCACACACACACACACACACACACATGCACACACTCACACACACACACACAGAAACTGCACTAAATGTGACTGATGAGACCCCCATCGGTCATGAATGACCATGGGATTGCACCTTGAAAGTTACCCTCCCAGGCACAAGTCCAGGTAAGGTTGTTTTTTATGCAGTCGCCCATGCATACCGGCCTCCCCTCTCCATGCCACCAATGTTATCCAAGGGAAAGCCAAAGGGGCCGATACGGATTGGCACCTGTGACGTCGCAACTCATTTCTACAGCTGAGTGAACTGGAGCAACATGAAATAAAGTGTCTTGCTCAAGAACACAACATGCAGCCCAGTCCGGGATTCGAACTCACAACCTCATGATCGTAAACTCGATACTCTAACCACTGAGCCATGCACCTTCACTAGGGTGTTAGAAAACTAGGGTGTTAGAAAATGTGACTAGGGTGTTAGAAAACCCCTATATTACTAGAAATAAGAGATAAACTATTCTAATGCTGTAGTTTCTACATTAATTGGCACAGGAGAGTTGTGTGGTAAATAGCTTGCTAACCAGCCACATGGTCCCGGGTTCAGTTCCACTGCGTGGCACCTTGGGCGTCTTCTACTATATTTATTTCTTTATTGCGACGAAAATATTTTGGCAAATTAAATTTAAATGTTGAACTGAATCTAACGGTTTTTCTGTGTTTTTAAATGGCTTATAAACACCTTCCATGCTGCAATTGTTTTTGCTTCAGCATATGATCTTAGATCAGGTCACTTGCTATGAATGTACATCTCCATGAAATAAACAAAATTCTTTTTTAATCTAATATATACTCTCCTTCATTTTATACAATGTTCTTTCATCTATCTGGTAGACTTGCAAGGTCCCACTTCAAAAATTCACTTGTCCATGATGAAAAATATTCCTCCAGTACTGTTCTGACCTTGTCTACAGAATTCATATTTTTTCCATCCAAATGATTTTGAAGACTGCAGAATAAATGATAATCAAATGGGGCAATGTCTGGTGAATATGATATGTGGGGCATCGTTTAACTATTCAAACTGCTCCAGCCTTTGGAATGTTATCCTCGCTGTATGTAACTGAGCATTATCCTGATGGAAGAACATATTTCATCTTGAAACCAAAGATGGTCATTTTTCTTGTAGCGCTGACTTAAGTCGATCAAGCTGCTAACAGTGAATCTCCTTTGTTATCATTTGGTGAGGGTTTAAATGTTCAAAGTGGCCTAAACCTTTCATATCCCACCAAACAGATAACAACACCTTATGTGGGTGAAGACCTTCTGTAACCTGGGATACTGATGTTTCTCCTTTTCCTACTCGCTGTCTTTGGCACTTGACATTGTTTTAGAGAACCCATTTCTCATCACCAGTCCCTCTTCAGTCTACAAACGGTTCATGCATGAGACATGACAGCAAAGAAGAGCACACATTCACTCGCTGCGTGTGATTAGACTTGAAAGTTTGTGAGGAACCCATTGACCCAATTTGCTGACTTTTCTGATGGCATGCAGGTGTCAATGAATGGTTGAATGACCAAATCCAAGCTTCTCTTCTAGTTCCTCAACAGTTACGATGGGATTCTGTTCCATCAGCATTTGCAAGACGTCCTCATTGAGCTCTACAGATCTTCCAGGATGAGACTTGTCTTCTAAGCTGTAGTTTCCGGCTCAGAATTTCTGGAAACACAGTTGACACTGGCTTACATTTATTGTCCGATCCCCATACACTGCATTAATATTACTCACACTTTCTGTTATGTTGTTCTCTTTATTGAACTTGGAAAGCAAAATGTGCCAAATATGCTCCTTTGTCACTTCCATTATAGCTTTGAAAATATAACTATTAAAATCGAACTGCGCTCTTCAAAACTCACACTAAGAATAAGTACAAGGTAAAATTACTACCTGCTTTTATAACAAGTTGATGCAGGTAGTTTATCCCATCGCCCTCCGACTATTTATGGGATGACCCAATACATTAAAATACAAACAAAAAGTATTTTTATTGCTAATCTTTCATTTGTGAAGGCATGTAGTTTAATAGTTAGGGTATTGCACTCATGATTGCAAGATCTCGGGTTCAATCCCTGGTCTGGGCAGTGTATTGTGTCCTTCTGCAAAACACTTCATTTCACATAACTTAAGTTCGCTCAACTGTAAATAAATAACTCTGCAAGGGATTAGTTGTCCAGGGGAAACGTGATGTCAGTCAGTTATAGGCCACGGAAAACCATGTAACTGGCACTATGAGAGTTAGATCTTGAGAAAATACTCATTCTGTATTTTTATTTCAGTTTTCAGAATGTGACAAATTCATCTATATATAAATGGTTACCTTGTGGACAGATGCATTGCAACAACGTTAATCAAACTGTAAGTTTATTTCCTTTTTGCAAAGACAATTAGTTGTAGCTATACTGAAGTCACAGTATGAGTTCAGCAAACATCTTTTTCGTGTATTAAATTGGAACAAAAAAAATTTTGTTTTCATGGCTGCAGATCATTGTATTTCATTTGAAATTTTTAAAATTCATCAATATCATCATTATCATCATTGTTATCATCATCGTCATCACCATCATCACCATAATCATCATCATCATCATCATCCTCATTTAGCATCTGCTTTTTCCATGTTTGCTTGAGTCAAACGGATTTTGTTGATGCAGCTTTTTCTGTGGCTGGATGCCCTTTCTGTTGCCAACATTTGTCTGTTTCTCATCACCTGGCGTGTTTTTCAAGGAAGAGTGGAAAGAAACAACATCCTTGTGGTGCAGTACGACTGTTTCAAGCACCTCCATTTAATTGAACAATGCAATCATTACATCAATTTAAATGCAGGGCTATCCTCAGGTGCATAAATAAATATTTATTTTTTTCCGCAGCTGAGGATAGCCTTGCATTTAAACTGATGTAATAATTGCATTGTTCAG
>NC_068982.1:54323981-54325489 GCF_001194135.2 Octopus bimaculoides | reverse complement strand
ATGCCACCAGCACAAATGCCAGTAAGGCGAAGCTGGAAACGATCATGCTCAAATGGTGCTTCTTACGTGCCACTGGCACGGAAGCAAGACTGCTGCTCTGTCAGCGATCCTGCTTAGATGATGCTGTTAGCGCTCCACTGGCACAGGTGCCAGTCATCAAATCTGGTTTAGTTTCGATCTCACTTGCCCCAACAGGTCTTCGCAAGCTGAGTTTAGTATCCACTTAAGGAAGGTTGGCATGGGTGCCAGTCATTGAATTTGGTTCAATTTTCGATTTCGATTTTACTTGCCTCAACAGGTCTTCGCAAGCAGGGTTTTGTGTCCAAATAAGAAAAGGTACGCATAAGTGGGCTGGCTACACCCCTGGTAAAGGCCACATGTTATGGTCTCACTTATCTTTCTGGGTCTTCTCACGCACAGAATATTTCCAAAGCTCATATATATTGCAGAAGAATTCGTTACTGGGCAGTTTAGCTTAAAGGTAAAGCACTTGACGTGTAATCACAAGGATGTGAGTTTGACTCACATGGCTGGCTGGCCGGTAGTGATTTTTTCTGCACTATATAACTAGTTTATCCTGTTTATGCTATATTAGCATCATCATGTGTTTGAGAATAAATTATTTCTGTATCTTTCAAAATATCTCAACGCTTCTTAAGCAAACTTTGTTTACTTTCATCATAAGTTAAATTTTTGCATTTAAAGTTCAAATTTCACTGAGGTTGACTTTGCCTTTCATCCGTTTGGGGTCAATAAAATGATTAAGCACTTGAGTCGATGCGATCGACTTACCCACTCTCCATAAAATTGCTGGCTTTGTGCCAAAATTTGAAATCGGTATTATCCGAAAATTTATCATTGGATTTTTCTTCTTTTTATTATACTTCTTTTATTCAGCTTAATTCATTTGTATCTCTTTATTTCATACAGATCTGCCAATTCAATGTCATATCTCCTGTACAAAATCCACGTAACTTAGGAAGTATAAAGTCTGCTGACTTTACAGTTGATGAAGGAAATGTAATTTTGACATACAGCGATCCATCAGGAAAAACTCAAAGGTATGATTAAAAATTGTAATGGTTTTCTTTGCTGCATTTATTTCATTATTATTATTTTTGTCTTGCTTATATGTTTTCTTGCTTTTGGGTATCTAGTTTTTTGGATGAATTTTGGTCAGCTGTAAATTATTAGTCAGGTAGATTAATGCAAATACCTTACAAAGTGATACAGCACATTGGCTGTCATTGTAATGATTAAATTCCTCTTTCACTTGAATATTAATTCCTGATGTGCTTCAGTCATTATACTGTGGCCTTGAAGAATTTTAGTCAAACGAATCGACCCCACCACTAGTTTTTTTAAGCTTGGTATTTATTCTATTGATCTGTTATGCCGAACCGCTAAGTTACAGGGACATAAAAAGAGACACAAAAGTACACACACACACATACATATATATGAGTGTATATATATATATATATGTATATATATATATATATATATAT
>NC_068982.1:54318618-54323452 GCF_001194135.2 Octopus bimaculoides | reverse complement strand
ATAGTTTTAGGGAAAAGAACCAAGGTTCATGAACTCATTGATGAAAATCCACTATCACATATAGAAAAATTAATAAGTAAAAGCACAATAAATAAGTATAATATAATACAAAGTAAATATCATAAGATAATGATAATAAAACGACTACACGTGTTTCATAACCAATTTTCAAATAGAAGGAATATTTAAATCGATTAAAACTATCGAAAATCAATTCTTTTCAAAAATATAGCTAGTCTTCAGGTCCAAATTCAACAATAATAATAATAAAAGAATGTATATATCAACCAACAATAAATAACAAATGAACGTATATAAAATACTTATTATATTAAGCTAGAAAAATATTATTAAAAATATCAAAATTATAAGCGTTCCATAATTAACTTTATGTTTATTATAATATAAACTAACAGGAATATTATATGCAAAAACTAATTTTAACGAATCTTTCGTTTAAAATACAATTTGAACGAAGTTTTAGGTTAAAATAATAAAGACAGAAGTAGCACATATCTAAACGATGCTATAGTTTAAACTAAAAGATTTTAGACTAAAACGTTTATTCAAAAGAAGTCTCGTGAAAATATTGCGTAAAGAAAAAGAATAGAATAAATAGATATAAAAACATGAATGAAAATTTTATTATGAATGAAAGATTAAACTTTATATAACTTAAATCATAAAACAATTAACTATATTGTATGATCAAAGAAATTAAATAAAAAGACTAGGTATTTATCCCATAAAATAAAAAGAATTAATTAGTAGTGAATAAAATAAAAAGAATTAATTAGGTGTAAGTTTATCATCTTAGCCTAAACTAAGACTTCGATTAGATAAGGGTTGAATTTTTTCCATTAATACTGTTTAATATTTCTTTTTATTTTATAGGATAAATAACTAGTCTTTTTATTTAATTTCTTTGATTATACAATATAGTTAATTGTTTTATTATGATTTAAGTTATATAAAGTTTAATCTTTCACTAAGCCATAGTGAATTCTCACCTAACTGTAAAATACCTGCTCTGTCAAATTTTCGTATTATCAAAACCATTCAAGTATGAAAAATATATTGTAAGCAAAGAAAATTGTTCCGTAGCTCAAATGAGTAAGAAATCTTTATTTTCAAAAATCTAAAAAGCTTCAAATTTTTTATTGCAGATGAAAAAATCTTTTGGCTCATTAAACTTAGCATAATACTTTAATTCTTAGGATAAGGAAAATGAGATAGTAATTAAGAAGTAGCAAACATGGATTACTACAAATAATAAAACTGAACATTTACAATCTTATTTTGTATGGTACCCAAAATCAGTGCAGTAACATTGGTCTGCTCTAAAGAAGAGGAAGCAACCTTTTTTTTTACTGGACAATATGCCTTGTTAGATTATCGAAATTATGTAAGTAGTTTGTTTCTTTCTCATTGACTAATCTTTCATATTTTTGTTGTTCTCTCTATATTTTTTACTAGCTGAAGAGCCTGTCATTGCCAGGCAATTTTTACAATAGAATGTCTTACATAAATTTTTGTTTATACCATCTCAGACCATGCCTTCCCCTACAGATAAGCCTCTTGATCAGGCCAGGGTTGTGCAATTTTACTCAAAAAAATTTTGTTGAGGATTTTTTCCTTTTTAAATTATTTACATGTCTGTTCTACCATCTGACAAGACTTTATTCATTACGACTTATTAAAATTCCAGAAATTCTTACAACTTTGGTCATCGTGATGTCTTGCTTTTGTATGTTTAATAAAAATTCCTCCTCATAATGATTTTGCTTTCATTTTGTGATAGACAGCTAATGCTAGCTTCCGAATCTTGTTTTCTGATTAGGTAAAGTTGATTAAACTTTAAACCTCAATAATATTTTCCTGCTGTTTTTCTGGAACAAATAAATAACGAAATTGGATTTAATGTAGAAAATTATTTCAATATATCAAATTTAAAAATTTTGATATAATTTTAAAATTTCACAATATGTAACAGCACAGGGAAGACCCTACAAAAGTAGAAAGACAGACATCTATAGGACGTCACACACACACACGCGCGCACACATGCATGCATGCACGCACACATTAACAAACGTACACACAAGTAATGAGTTTAAAATTGTGTATAGTAGATGTATGTATATATGTATGCATGTATGTATGTATGTATGTATGTGTGTGTGTGTGTATCTGTGTGTGTGTATCTGTGTGTGAGTGTTTTTTTGCAATGGACAGCAGAATAGCCACCTACCCCATCTCTCCTTAAAGCTACATATTCCTCACACCCACCTTTCTTTCTCTTCTTTGGCATTTTAAAAGTTAGTTATGCGTAAGTGCATGTGTGTGCATGTAGTGTGTGTGTATCTGCGTGTGTGTGTGTGTGTGTCTATGCATGCATCTATGTATTTATGAAAGTATGTGTGCAGTGTCACGTGTATATCCATGAATGACAGCTGTATTAAAGTTATCATCCCACTGCCACTCCATATTTGTCACTTAAACAATGCTGTTTTCCCCTTCCCTGATATCAACTACACTCACTATGCCACCACATTTCCCTCACACTGACACTCTTTGCATCTTTCTCATTTTATCAAATAATAGCCCAACTAGGGAGCCCATTATAGATTTTTATTGAAATCCAATTAGCCTGTAATTGAACTGGATGTTAGTTTAACTTGTATGTAAAGTTTTGTCAAGATTGATTCACTTATGTAGGCAGCAAGATGGTAACAGACAGATTGACAGATAAAAATTGCACTTTACGTACAAGATTTAATCATTTAATCTGTCAGCTCCTGTCAAACCATTCAATCTATGCAATCGATGTCAGCACGCAAATACAGGTGCTAAATGATGAGGATGATGATGCACATACACACACACAAACAAACAAATATATATATGTGTGTGTGTGTGTGCTTATTAGCTTTATACTTTGTGTGTGTGTGTATATATATATATATATATATATATATATATATATATATATATATATATATATGCATGTATGTATGTATGTATATATCATCATCATCATCATCATCATTTTTAATGACCACTTTCCATACTGGCATGGGTAGGTCAGTTTGACAGGTACTGACCAGGCAGAAGCTTGCACCAGACTTTTATAGCTGGATGCCCTTCCTAACACCAACCACTCAGCAGTGTGGAATTAGGGCTTTTTACATGGCACAAGCATAGGTGAGGTCAGTTTTGGCAAGGTTTTTATAGCTGGATGTCCTTCCAAATGCCAACCACTTTATAGTGTGGACTGGATGCTTTTTAAGTGGTACCTGCACTGACAGGGTCACCAAGAATCCTGCAAGACAAAACTCTTTTGAGAGGGGGGGAGGCATTGGAGGAGGTGATCCTGTGTTAGATAATGAAAGGTTATAATGAGACAGAGAAAAACACTGGTATCTTGCTGTAGAGGAGGTACAAGGTTACCTGGTCAGAGAGAGAGAGAGAGAGAAAGAATGAAGGGAGAAGCAGGTGTGCTGCCACAAAGGGGGTTCATGGTTACCCAGCCTGAGGGAAGTGCAGGAAAAGGAGGGAGAATGTGGGAGATATCAGGATTGCAAAGTGCTGGAAATACTCCCAAGAGACAGGGATCAGAATATAAATGGGATGGTTGAGTAAAGACAGAGAGAGATATAGATGATGGCTAGTACCAGGGCATCACCTTGAGGTTCAAAGATCATAATATAAGCGGTACGATATTGCCAAAGAAGCATGATTAGAGAGTGAGGAAAGGGAGTGGTGAAAACTTGGATATATAGAGTGGGGGTGAGGGGGCTACCGGATAGCAATGATTCAGAAAAACATGGCTGTGAGGACAGGATTGGGGAGTGAGAGGTAGGCATAGTGTATGAAGGAGGAAAGGTGAGGAAGAGAAGAGATATGAAGATGCAGGTGGGGTTGTTGAGGTAGGGTGTGCGAAAAGTTTTTTTGTTACATGTGGATGGCACACTCAGGTCAGGGGCTAGAGGATAGCAATGACACTGTGAGACAGGGCCAAGAGGACAGGATTGGGGAGTGGGAGGTAAGCATAATGCATGAAGTGGAAATGTGAGGAAGCAAAGTGAGATGTAGTTTGGTTTGTTATGGTAGAGTGTGTGAGATGGTTTCTTGTCATATGTGGGTGAGACACACAGCGCTTTTAGAACTCAGTTTCACTGACGTGGGTGGGTCTTCTCAAGAACCTCATATCGCCAGACATCTCAGCCTATTGTCACTTCTTCTGTGAGGCTCAACATCCTGAGATTGGTCCTCACAAATTCATCCCGTGTCACATATATGTGTTTATTAATTTTATACTTAGTAGTATAAAAACACTTAGTATGCATTATAGCATATTATGGTTGCATGGCAAAATGCCATGTTCCTAAATGTCATTAATATATACCATCATCAGCATCGTCGTCGACGTCATTGTTTAACGTCCATTTTCCATGCTGGGATGGGTTGGACGGTTTGACTGAGGGCTGGCAAGCCAGAAGGCTGCCCCAAGCTCCAATCCGGCCCTTCCTAACATCAATCACTCCAAGAGTGTGGTGGGTGCTTTTTACGTGCCACCAGCATGAGGGCTAGTGAGGCGGTACTGGCATCGGCCACACTAGATTGGTGCTTTTTATGTGCCACTGGCATGGGAGCCAGTCAGGCAGCACTGGCATCGACCACGCTCAAATGGTGCCTTTTATGTGCCACCAGCATGGGCGCCAATCAGGCAGTACTGTCGTCGGCCATGACAATGAATTCACTTGCCTCAATGGGTCTTTGCAAGTGCATTTTATTGCCCAATGATTGAAGAGTACTCTTAAATGGGATGGTT
>NC_068982.1:54314995-54318563 GCF_001194135.2 Octopus bimaculoides | reverse complement strand
ACACACACACACACACACACACATATATAGGGGCCCTGATGTGTGGCCAATTTTCCACATTGGGGTTCCCTGCTGCGCTTGAGTAGGGTCTACCTCGAAAGCAACCTGCACGCCGGAGAGGCTAAGCGTCTGAGAGCACCAACCTCAATCGACTCCTCCTTGTGATTCCCCCCTCCCTGACACTGAGTTGCAGAGGCGATCCAACATCCCAGCCCGCACGTCAGTTGTGTGTGTGTGGGGGGGGGCTGCCAGTAGGCAATGGCGTACCTCTAATTATGATATATTCCATTGCAAACATAGCAGAGTACAGTATAAAGCTCATTTACCTTCAGATTTCATCATGCTGTACACTAGTAGTATTCTACATATTAACAGTTTTGAGTTTGGGCTTCTGTAGTGTGTGAATAGATAACTAAAAGAAATTGGAATCAACAAGAAGGAGTACATTTATTATTGGACATTTATTTGCAGTCACTACAATTGTTTCTACATTGTGTAGAAACAATTCTAGCGATTGCAAATAAATGTCCAACCATACTCTTCTTGTTCACTCCAACATTTTTGATTAAATGCACACACACACACACACACACAAGCAACCACATACATGCAAAACAAGGTGAACAAAATAGAACACAAATACCAGAAATAGAGGAATATACTACTTCATTAAGAGACTGAAAAAACCTTCACAAACTGTTACTCAGAATTTCATGTGACCATTCATCAGACAGCTGTGATAACCTTATCATAACTGACTGATAAATGATCACATGAAACTCTGAGTAACAGTTTGTACCCAGTGTAAGCTATGGTCACATAAGAGGTGCAGCATTATCAAAGGAAGGCTAACTTGGAAGATAGTTTTTGTGTGTGACAAATGCTCAGGAGCAATAAACACTGAAAATGTGCAGAGAACAACTTCTGTCACATTCCAAGGGGAAAAACTATAAGTAGTTGATAGCTTCCGTTACCTAGGTGACCAAGTCAGTAGTGGGGGTGAATGCTCTGAGAGTGTAGCTGCTAGAATAAGAATAGCCTGGGCAAAGTTCAGAGAACTCCTACCTCTGCTGGTGACAAAGGGCCTCTCGCTCAGAGTCAAAGGTAGACTATATGACGCAAGTGTGCAAACAGCCATGCTACATGTCAGTGAAACATGGGCCGTGACTGCTGAAGACGTTTGTAAGCTTACAAGGAATGAAGCCAGTATGCCCCGTTGGATGTGTAATGTGAGTGTGCCTACAGGACAGAGTGTAAGTGCCTTGAGAGAAAAGTTGGACCTAAGAAGCATCAGATGTGGTGTGCAAAAGAGACGACTGTGCTGGTATGGTCATGTATTGCAAATGGATAAAGACAGCTGCGTGAAAAAGTGTCACACCCTAGCAGTTGAGGGAACCTGTGGAAGAGGTAAAGCCTGGAAAACCTGGGATAAGGTTGTAAAGCACGACCTTCAAACATTGGGCCTCACCGAGGCAATGACTAGTGACCGAGACCTTTGGAGATATGCTGTGTTTGAGAAGACCCGGTAAGCCAAGTGAGACCATAACCCGTGGCCTATGTCAGTGTTGTATAACCAACCCATTTAAGAGTCCCCTTCAATCATTCGGCAATAAAATGTGCTTGCGAAGACCTGTTGAGGCATGTGAAATTGAAACCATTATCGTGTACTGCCTGATTGGCATCTGTGGCCCTAGAATGTTAAAAGCACCGTTTGAACATGATCATTGCCAGGGCCGCTGACTGGCTCCCATACTGGTGGTCCGTAAAAAGCACCATTCAAGCGTGATTGCTGCCATCGTCGCCTGACTGGCTCCTGTGCTAGTGGCACATAAAAAACACCATTCAAGCGTGGTCATTGCCAGTGCTGCTGGAGTGGCTCCTGTGCAGGTGGAATATAAAAAGCACCATTTGAGCGTGGTGAATGCCAGTACCGCCTGACTGGCCCTCATGCCAGTGGCATGTAAAATCACCCACTGCACTCTTGGAGTGGTTGGCGTTAAGAAGGGCATACAGTTGTAGAAACTTTGCCAGATCAGATTGGATTTTGGTGCAGCCTTCTGTTTCACCAGCCTTCAGTCAAACTATCCAACCCATGCCAGAATGGAAAGCTGACATTAAGCAATGATGATGATGATGATGATGATGATATATATATATATATATATATATATATATATATATATGGAGGTTATGAGCGGTAGTGGTGTCAATTAGACCCAGAGGTTAATAATGGATTTACAAATGCAATGACCAATCTTAAAGACTGTTGGATTTTACTCACAAGGTATTGGAATCTTATATGTATACCATTCTGCCTAAACAATAGATTTACAAATACAATATCCCTACATTCACTCTCTATTTCCTATCTTATCTAAATTAACTATTGCTCAACCATCCTCTCACACTGTCTCCAATGAAGGGATATAATAAATATCCTGGAAATAGCTTTGGGTTTTTTATCTCATTGCAAAAAATAAATCCTTATATATATATATATATTCAGAATTCCATTTCAAACATGGACAAAGATTCACATTTAAGACCAATTTCATTTGTGCATCTGAAAATTTAATTTATATGATAACTTAACCATGTTGTGGACACAATTATATAGGCCAAACAAGGACATCACAGATGGAGAGCTACACTGCATAAGCAACAGATCCATTTCCCAAGGCATAGACAGACACCGTTGAATGAACACTTTGGTAGATGTGCAGAGAATCTCCAACCATCTACTAATGCAAGGAAACAATTTCTATACAAGAACAGATAAATAAAGAAAATATATTTATTGAAAAATACAAACCATGCCTGAATATAATACACAATTTTGGTGTTTGTAAATATTTAAATTCATGAACACATAACCAACATTATACCTATTTTATCTTACTATTTTAACTCATGATTTTGTATAAATTTACCTGTCTCCCAAGTGCAATTACGACCCCTGTCTTAAATAATAACAATCACCAATTATCTTACCTTAGATTTTTCTTTTTGGTTCTTTTTATTTTTATATAATTAGTTTTTCTTTTGTTTTATATAAATCCCACTAATTTTTTAACTCTTATTTTCAGAAATTTCAACTGCAGAGTAAACACTTTTGTCACTGGACAAGAAAAAACACTTTTGTCCTGTCAACAGGAACAATAATTTGCATAGTGTATGTATTTAAATATCTACTTATATCTAGTTCCATCTTTATGTTTTTTTTTGTGAAGATGTGTGACCTAGTGGTTAAGCTGTTGCACTCACAATTGCTAGAGCATAGGTTTGATTCCCAGGCTGGGCAATGCATTGTATTCTTGAGCACAACGCTTCATTTCACATTGCTACAGTCCCCATGTCAGTCAGAGGGAAAAGTTAGCCTACTCACCTAACCATCTAGTGGTGTCATTCAAATGTATTTTTATTTTTATTAATTCCCCCACCCCCCACCCCCCAGTCTTTTATTTATCTTCTCTGAATGTATTATATGCTATATTGCATCTTTCCTTCTTTTTATTTGTTTCTGTACTTTCACTGTGGCCATGCTGGAGCACCGCCTTTAGTCGAGCAA
>NC_068982.1:54309504-54314246 GCF_001194135.2 Octopus bimaculoides | reverse complement strand
TATATATATATATATCATCATCATCATCATCATTTAACGTTCACTGTCCATGGGTTGAACAGTTTGACTGAGCTGGCATACTGGAAGGCTGCACCAGGCTCCAGTCTGATTTGGTATGGTGTTCTACAGCTGGATGCCCTTCCTAATGCCAACCACACTGAGCATGCAATGGGTGCATTTACATACCACCGGCACTGGTGCCATTTGTGTGACACCAAGGGGCTTTTATGTGCCACCAGCATGGGTGCCAATTTACATGACATCAGTTTCTTCCATGACTGCAATTTGATCGGCTTGATCGGTCTTCTTCTTAAGCACCACATAATGCCATAAGTCTAGGTCATTGCTTCCAAGAGGCCCAACACTTGAAAAGAACTGTCTCCATAAGGCTCATATATATAACCATGTCAGCTTGGAAGGTGGACATTAAACAATGATGATGATGCAGGCTTAACTGGGTGGAGGTGCTTGTCTCTCCTTTGTAAACATAAGGACACAGGAAATGTGTCAAGGCCGACAGGAAGCAGTGCAGCTTCCTAAGTCTAACTAACAGTAGTATTATTCTACTTCAAAACATATACATGTTTGCACTTCCAATCAGTTCAGATCAGAAGTCACGAGAGCCACTACCTATCACTTCCATTGTGTTTGTTGAAATATGTTATCAGATAATTAAAGAGCTTAAATTATGTCACATAATGTACTTGTGATGACACTTTGAACTATCTTATCTTGATGTCTTAGCTTTTTATACTTATTTTGTTACTTGTGGTGTGTATGCACATGTATGCATGTTCAAATACATTATAAACACACACTTGTGTGTTTCTACAGTTGGATTACCTTCCTCATGCCAATCACTTTACAGAGTGTACTGGATGCTTTTTACATAGCACCAGCACTTTTTATGTGGCAGCAGTACCAGTGTTTTTCACATGGCTCACATATACATATGTGTATATATTCAAGTCCTTACACTCACACAAACATATACGTGGTCTGATCAATAAGTATCCGGACTGTTGCCATAGTAACGAAGCTAAAGCAGAGAGAGTGAAGCTGCTTGGCACAGATTGACCTTGTTTTAACATTCCAGCTCACTTCTGCTGTTTACAGCAGTGCTTGGAAGGAAGGTGTGTAGTATGTGATTAGCACATTGCCCATCACAGAGAAAGTTGACCAGAGAATCTGTATCAAATTTTGCCAAAAGCTTGGCGATACCTGCACAGAGGCATATGCAAAGTTTTCAAAAAGTTATCATTGCTCTTAACACAATCAAGATCTTGTGCAACCGAAACCCAAGTGTCTTTTTGGTCAGCTGAAAGCAATTTTGGCATAAACTTAACAGATATGTGTCGCATACCCAAATCTTCAGTGATAATGGACTGAACTGAACCATAACTAACCTGCACATCCTTTGATAACTTATGGATGATGATTCAATGATTTCCCCTCACAGCTGCATGTCCATCTGTGATGTTTCTCTTTGTTCTGCTGGTTGCGGGTCTCCCAAAACATTCATCAATATCAACAGTTTCCGGCCATCTTGGAAACATCTGAACCACTCATACACTTGCATGTGGCTCATACACTCCTCACCATACTTTCTGCAACATTGCATAGGTCTCTGAGCAGGGACCACCATGGTAACTTTCTCTGTCATTGTCAATGCGACGATCACATGCTACACACGTTCCTTCCAAGCACTGCTGTAAGCAGCAGAAGTGAGCTAGAATGTTAAAAGTTAGTGCACGTGCACAGTAGAGTTCAAGGTCAATGAGTGCTTTAGCTTCATTACTATGGCAACAGTCCAGATACTTATACATACATGTATAACTTTGTTATGCTAAACATAAAAAACGACTACTAACAAGAGTGTGTTGGTGTATTTATATTGTGAGGGCAAATACCTTCAACCATCCAACATCACCATTTCCTTTCCGTTCCTAACTGGAAACCCCTTTCTCTACTGACCAATACACTAGCTAGCCCACGGTGAAGTTCCTGTCTACAGTTCATCTACTGTCCTTGGGCAGTGCCCTACATATAGCTCCCTGCCAAAACTGTTGACTGTCATTGGAACTGGGAGGGTGTTTTAACCACCCTGCCTGTGTGTGTGGTTATTCGGCTGTTTGGCGACTGTTTGTAGTCTGGGGCTGGTGTGATTTACCTAGGTCAGCCTTTGTTTGGTGTTTGAGCCCTTTGCTGAGGCTGTCAATATGGAGATGGGCCAGTTTCAATCTATTGGTGGAAACCCTGTCGTGTTTTCTGCCAATCAGGAAGTACTTTTTTCTGCTGACCAGTACACTAGCTAGCCTGCAGTGAAGTTCTTGTCTACAGTTCATCTACAGTCCCTGGGCAGTGCCCTACACATGAACATATGTGCAAACATAGTGAATTAGAAACAGCAAACTATACAAGCAGATAATTGTAATATGCTTTAGAGAAGTGATTAATACTCACTGTGATCCAGGTGGACCCTACCCACTCACCAGTGGTCCATACAAAAGATCTGATGGCCTACAGTGAGTTTTATGTCCTGTGTCCATATCTGATAAATATTCTGATATAAGCTTCAAATGAACTTTGTATTTTACAAGCAAGTGATCAGAACTGAAGTATTTTCTAACACTGATAATAGAACATAGTTTTTGGGATGCAGTTTCAGGAATGCTAATATATGCAAGGGTTAAAAAGTGGCTCAGTCTCTAAGGAGTCAGGCGAATGTCTTCTGTGGTATTAAGTTACACCACTTTACATTCTTGTACTTGTAAAAGGTTGATAGTTGCAATAGAGACATTAGTCTCTCTCTATCACCTTTCAGCAAAATTATATATTAAGGAAACAGTAGAACAATTAACAACATAATAAAAATAAGTTTTATTTTTGGTGATGCTTGGTTTTAAAAATCCTGTGTCATTCAGCTTAGCAGCCGCTGGTTGTCTTATAATCGGCATGGGAAGGTTAAGAGCCTCGTTGATGCATGCCAGAGGAGCAAGGAGCTGTTACGCCGAAGGCATCATGCTGAAGAGGTTTAGAAAATGAAAGAAACGCTTTAAGTACTGGTTTTACTATGCATGCGTACTTGAGGGGCTTCCGAGAAGGCAAGTCCCTTGCGCATGCGTAGATTGTACTTCCTTAATGGCGGCCATAATTTCGCGCCACTATATACTCAAATTCCACTGGGGTTGATAAAATAAGAACCAGGAATGAAATGGTTGTAATCTACAATGCTCCCTTCCAACAAATTATAAGTGGTGGGAGTTATAGCATAGCTTCAGGGGAGGGACAAAGGTGTGCAATTCACCAAGGATGATGTTTGTATGAGGGGGACAGCACATTTAGGTCAGTGATATAAGTCTGAATAGATCTGGAAGCCTGTTGGAGGGTCAGCAAATTCAAGGGTTATTCCAGGTGATGGACACTCTCTAGTTACACCACTGGGTTTGTTTGTTACATACATGTGAGGTAGCCATTGGAAATAACTGGATATTGGGCAACCTCAGCTTTGAAGGTTTTAGATATTTATTTTGGAAAGTGTGTGGTACAAAATCATTTCGCTGATATGCATCATGAAATGTGAGGTACCCTATTGTATATGCATCTCCAAATAAGTTTTAAACGTACAAAATTGTTTCTATTTTAGGCATAAGGCCAGCAGTTTTTAGGGGAGAGCCTAATCAGTTAAATCAATGTCATATATAGATGAAGGCGTGGCTGTGTAGTAAGAAGCTTGCTTCCACATGGTTCTGGGTTCAGTCCCACTGCGTGGCACTTTGGGCAAGTGTCTTCTACTATAACCTCAGGCTGACCAAAGCCTTGTGAGTGGATTTAGTAGGTGGAAACTGAAAGAAGCCTGTCATATATATATATATATATATATATATATAAAGAAACACTGGTTATAGAACAAACATTAAATGCAAGTCAATGATTTTATATATAACACCATACCTCAAACATTTTGTAATATATAAATATCACCATGGTTCTTAAACACATAAAAAATATACACAAAATATACATAAAAATACAGAAGGTAAAAATATCTATGCGAATGAAATACAAATAGAACGACCTATCAAAAAGGTAAATATAAACGACTAAAAATTCATAAAAATTCCAAGGTGTCCCATACTACCAAAAAACTAATAGACTAAGATAAAATAAAATATCCAACAACTAAAAAAGTTTTATCAAATGATTAAAATATTTATATATGTATATGTGTGTGTGTGTGTGTATGTGTGTGTGTTTTTCCTCTCGCCATCACTTGACAACTGATGCTGGTGTGTTTATGTCCCTGTAACTTAGCAGTTCAGTAAAAGAAAACGATAGAATAAGCGCTAGGCTTACAAAGATTTTGCAGAGGGTCAAAATAGGTAACACAAACTGGACAGTGAAAACAAACAGGAAGGGCTGCTAAGCCTAAATGAGGTTGTGGTGGCGAACGCGTAAATCAAGCTTGGACAGGAGACAGACAAGAACATGTCTTCCTTGTTCTAGTTACAACGGAGAGAAAGAAGGGTAAAAAGTTGGAAAAGTTTTATCTTAAAAATCACAGTATAGATAAGTCCATAATATAAGCATTATTGTATTAATAATTAAATAGATAAAGTACGGCTATGATCATTAATAAAATTTTTTTTTAATGTTTTAAAAGTTCTTACAATTGCTTCATGAATATACTACCTCTCAAATTATCTCTGCTGTGATTTTTAAGATATTATTTAAGGTTTTAG
>NC_068982.1:54306516-54307912 GCF_001194135.2 Octopus bimaculoides | reverse complement strand
TTTTAAAAGTCTAGTACTCATTCTATTGGGGTCTTTGCCGAACCGCTAGGTTACGAGGACGTAAACAGACCGACATCGGTTATGAAGCGGTGATGAGGGAACAAACACAGACTCAAAGTCACACACATAGATATCTAACACACACACACACACACACACACACACACACATATATATATATGTATACATATACGACGAGCTTCTTTCAGTTTCTGTGTACCAAATCTACTCACAAGGCTTTGGTGGACCTGAGGCTATAGCAGAAGACACTTGCCGAAGGTGCCAAGTATTGGGACTCAACACGAAACTGTGGTTGGGAAGCAAGCTTCTTTACTTCATGAAAATTGGCCATAAAGGCCTTACACAGAGGAGACAGCACAAGGTGGGGACAAAAAAATAATAAAACGAATAGAATGAATGAAATTATATAATGAATGATGAAATGAAGTCGCTCGGCCCCACCTCCGGACGATTTCATTGAACCTGTTACTACACCGTTTGTATTACCATTTGCAACCACAGTTTATGCATTTTTTCATTACCATTTATAACAGCAATTTACCTTTTTTTATTCAATATATCTATTTTATATTTTTTGAGAATGTCAAAATAACTCACATGTTCTGGCATTTATTCTCTTTTCCCCACCACTTAAAATCTTCCACATATTTCCTCCATCTCGCCAGGTACTCCGGGTCCACCACCGCACATCGCATGTGCTCCGTCAACTTCCCCAATCCTGTCGTAGCCACTTTAATTGCCGTATCCCATGTCTCTATTTCCTTGCACAGTTCCTTGTTTCGTCCATTGTACAACACAATGCATTTTCTCTCCCAGGACAAGGGTGGGGGTAGGGTCTGTGGCTCCTCTGTGCTTATGTTTGTCTTTGTGTTGGGTGGGGCGTGGATAGCATTGGTGTCTGTAGGGAGTGGTTGGGGTAGATTGGGTGTGGGTGAGGGTCGAGTGAGTATAGGTTGGGGTCATCCTTTGCCACGTGTGTCCTCTTCCTCCTTTTCCTGCTCTTCTTCTCCGCCATTTCCCAGTTGGTATTCGCTTCTCCCACCCCCTCGACGCTGGTGCCTGTCTTCTGTGGTTCCACCTCACTTACTTCTTCCTCTACAGGCAGTGTAGCACCAACCACTTTTTCCTTCTGTCTCTCCTTGTCTTTTTCTAGTGAAGAAAAGGATAAGGAGAGACAGAATAAAAAAGTGGTTAATGCTCCACTGACCGAGAAGAAAGAGGAAAGAGATGTGACACTACAGAGGAAGACAGGTACCAGCGTTGAGGAGGAGGAATCGAATACCAGCTGGGAAATGGTGGAGAAGAAGAGCAGGAAGAGGAAGAAGAGGACACACGTGGTGAAGGTTGACCCCCAACTCACACCCACCTGATCCCC
>NC_068982.1:54305897-54306425 GCF_001194135.2 Octopus bimaculoides | reverse complement strand
ACCCACATGGCGGAATCCTCCTTTCCACTCTGACCTTTGAAATCGTCTCTCCCACTGATACTTTCAACCACTTTTTCGATATCCTTCTCCGCGATTTGCACCACCATGTCATGGGTTTGTCCCTTCCAGTTCCTATGAGGTGCTCTGGTGGCCTGTAGGACCACCACCTTCTCCTCCATTCCAAGTAGTATAGCAGCCACCAGCCAGGCTACATCCACCTCTGGGGATATTTCTTCCACCCTAACCCTGGAAGCACGTCCCCTAAGGTATACGGATAGGAGAACTACCTCATCCGTTTTCAGCCGTGTTGCCGAGTGCAGCCTGGCTGTAGCTATCTTTTCGAACTGCACCTCTATCGTTCCAAATTTTTTACCTCTGGCAAGGTACGAAATCCCTTGCCAGACTGGTCGTAACGCCTTTTCTATTTGTACCGTAGAGATGTTCTCAGTTTTTCCAGCTGCCACCGAATACGTCCTATAAACTACCGTTCCTTCCGCCGTTTTCTTTAATACCTCTTCGGTGGGGGTG
>NC_068982.1:54303397-54304560 GCF_001194135.2 Octopus bimaculoides | reverse complement strand
TGGGGCTCCTGTGTGTTTCTGCTTCTCTTCTTGCTGGGCGGACGTGGGAAGGGCTGGTGTCTGGAGGGAGCGGTTGGGGCCGAGTGGATGTGGGTGTGTGTGGGTTGGGGGTCATCCTTCACCACGTGTCTCTTCTTCCTCCCCTTCCTGCTCTTCTTTTCCACCATTTCCCAGCTGGTATTCGATTTCTCAACGCTGGTACCTGTCTTCCTCTGTGGTGCCACATCTCTTTCTTCCGCACGGAAGCACTGCAAAACCAAGGATTTCTAGTAATTATCCAGATACCCCGGCCCGAACGTTCTCCTGAACAGGTTGATCAACTGATTTTCATCGTAGTCCAGGGTCTCCCCCAAGGCGTCTTCTGATATAGATTCCACTAACTCACTATAGAAATCCGCGGTGGAACTCCTGCTCCAGGGGTTGCCTGCCCGAGAGAGTAGCTGGAGTGCCTGACGGCACTCCAAATGCCAGTCTCCCAGCATAGGTCTCCGCTTGATCCATGCATCAATGTCTGTTAAGGACGTTAACTGGGGAAGGTAGAACCGAACGTGTGGTGACCACACCTGCTCTCCATCCAGGTAAAGCCAGAGGTGCCTCAACCTTAACGCGAATTTTCGCATCTTCAACCAATGCATCCCTAGCCCACCCTTTAGTGGTTTCTGGCAACAGACAGAGCGCTTTACAAGTGGCTTCCCTTCCTTCCACAAAAAGCGGAAAAGGATTCTCTCAAATTTGTTCAGCCACAAATCGGGGCAAGGCACCACGGTCAGACGGTAGGTGATTATTGATGTTATAAACCTCTGCACCATCACCACCCTTCCTAGCAAGGATAACGCCTGCCCAGACCAGGCCTGGGTTAGAGCAGCCACCGTGCTGGCCATCTCACTCTAATTTTTCTCTATCTGGACCAATCCAGACTCCGAGCAGCTTAACGCCCCCGCCTTCCGTCCAACGCCCCACGACGTTATTGGAAGGAATCGGCTTGCCCCTCCAGGTGCCGAGTTGCAAACCGACTGACTTGTCCTCGTCAACCTTTGCTCCTGCCACCGCCTCGTAACTTTTGATAGCCTTTTCCACCACTGGAAGCTGGCCCTCATCCACCACGATGATGGACATGTCATCTGCATAAGCCGTAGCTCCTCTTCAACACCATAGATCATGCG
>NC_068982.1:54303132-54303387 GCF_001194135.2 Octopus bimaculoides | reverse complement strand
CTCATCCACCACGATGATGGACATGTCATCTGCATAAGCCGTAGCTCCTCTTCAACACCATAGATCATGCGGCGCGCCCCCTAGTGCCTCCAACTTCCGCAGCAATGGCTCAAGAGCCAATACATACAAAAGCGGAGATAGGTGACACCCCTGACGAACTGAACGCTCGATCCTGAACGGTTTCGAAAAGAACCTGTTCACCTTAACGTCAGATTCGATGTCGCTGTACAAAGCAGCAATCCAACCGCGGAAGGT
>NC_068982.1:54298757-54303122 GCF_001194135.2 Octopus bimaculoides | reverse complement strand
GGAGATTGTCGTGGATTGACCTGCCCGGGGTCACAGACACAGACACAAAGACACACACACACACGCACACACACACACACACACACACACACACACACACACACATACACACAGTACAAACATGTGTGTGTGTTCCTATATATATATACATACGACGGGCGTCTTTCAATTTCCGTCTAAGATCCACTGATAAAGTTTTGGTCGGCTATAGTTGAAGGAACTTGCCCAAGGTTCCACAGAACCATTTGGTTGGGAAGTAAGCTTCTTACCACATAGCCACACCTAAAGAATTTTTCCCCAATGTCCTCACATTGCTATCTACACGCAGTCTATTATAGACATATAACCAATTTATTGCACAAATATTTTAACCGTAGAATCTTATATGGACCTGGTTGAGAAGCAATGCTTTAGTATAAGAGTGAAAGAAAAAAAAAAAAAGATGGAATTGCATAAAAAAAAAAGAGAAGGGTGAAAGCATAGTGAGGGCGAATATAAGTACGAGGGGGTGTAGTATGAGATAAATGAAATAGCAAAAGGGGAACTGAATCTGGAGAAAGAAGGGGAGAACGAAAACAATCTATGTGGGTGGAGTGAAGAAAAAATGTGAAGAATGAGATAAATAAAAAATAAAAATAAAAAATTGAGAAAAATAACATGTTTAATAAAGGTGGTGATTCTAAAATAAACAAACAAACAAATATGTAAATAATGAAACTTGGTCTTCCAAAAAATTGCTGACGTCAATTCATTTCAGCCTTCGTTAGACCTCTTATAATCAGCCATTTTATTGCTCTTTAACCATACGTATTCTTATCGCATGATTCACTTTGTTTGTCTCAATGACTCTGTGTGTGTGTATGTGTGTCAGTTGGCTTGTTAGTTTGTGTATTCGTTTATTTATCGCTTTAAAGGCATGTGTTTGTCTTGTTAACTATGTCTCCGAACTACACGCATCTTCCGTAAATAAGGGTGTGCCAAGACCTGTCATTTTTTTCGTTTCTTTCTCTCTTTTTTCTTATTTTGAGAGAGTGAGAGCATTGACATTGTATCTCATGATGTTAATGCATACATCGATCGTACGTGACCTCTATTATAAATTGATTATTTTACGCGGTGAGCAAGCAGAATCGTTACCACGCCTGTCGAAAGGCTTAGTGTCATAAGTTCATGCTCTTTACGTGCCGGGTTCAAATCCCGCTGAGGTCAACTTTGCCTTTTCATCTTTTTAGGTGCAATAAAATAAAGTATCAGTCAAGTACTGGAATCAATGTAACCAACTTGCTCATTCGTTTCATACTGCTATCCTTGTGCCAACGTTAGAATGAATTATATATTGATTATTGTACGATCCGACGAGGGTGCTTTTATGGGGTTGCTTGACTTGCTAGAAAGAACAACCAAATCTCACTCGAGTCACACGCTAGTGAAATGTTTTTCATAGAAGGATGAACATTTTATGAGAATAGAATAAATGGGTGTTAAACAAAATGTCATTTTAATAAAAAAAAAAAACATGTATATAAACCGGTTTTAAACTGTTTTAGCATATCTAACCCCCACAGTAACGTAAGAAGAATTAAATCGATGAAAATCTGTTTTTTTTTTCTCGTTTTCCTCCTTAACATTAATATAAAGGTGGGGCAAACACGTCAGACAAAATGCATAGTTGCATTTCGCCTGTCTTTACGTTCTGAATTCAAATTCCGTCAAGGCCGATTTTGTTTTTCATCCTTTCGAGGTTGATCAAATTGAGCTCTGGGGATCAATGCAATTGACTTACCTCTTGCCCCGAACTTGCTGGCTAGTGTCAAAATTTGAAGCCAATATATAGGAGGGGCGCAGAAAGTTCTTTAATGTTTAGTTAGGGTTGGGTATGGTATTTGCCAGTCTGAAAACCACTGCTCTAATGTCTTACATTAAATAAAGGACACATGTAGAATAGATAGATAACTTCATATGACTACTAATATTTTTTTCTGCTGAGAAGGAACTAAGTAACAACCGCATTGATTATCTATTTCATATGCATTCTTCTGCCGAAGCAAAGGAACTTACATGGAAGCGTGTGGTCGAGTGATTAAGGTTTTACATTCGCGATCGTAAGATCGTAGTTTCGATTTTCGAATTGAGTGGTGTTCTTGAGCAAAGCATTTCATTTGACGTTGCTCCAGTTCACTCAGCTGTAAGGAGTTCCAGCAATAACCGGGAAGTCAACCCTGCAACAGACTGTGTCCTGTTCAGTGTGGTGGAGAGTGTTGTAGTTTCAGTCACTTATACACTATGGGAACCAGTCTAAGTTCGAAGTCTCATGAAAGATCCTCAAGAAACTTAATCATTTTATTACCTTCCCTAATTTTTGTTTTAACAGAATAAGTTGTATATAATTTCATAGATTGCTTTAAAACTGATCATGCACTTAATCAATCAATCAATCAATCAATCAATCAACCTATCAATAAATCAATCAGACAAGTTCGAAATATGTATCACGACAATAAAAGAAACCGTAAATGATTATGTTCACTCGTCGGAAACGACAAGGACTATCTAATCATCCCTCAGGATGACTGATGATTTATGATTGATGATTGATGATTTAAGTTGGATAGAAAGATATTTTATTGATTCCCCATAAACTGCAGACGTTTTATATTTACTTCATAATCTTTTTCTACTAAAAGCACAAGACCCGAAATTTTGGAGGAGGGCGGACAGTCGATTGGATCGAGCACAGTATGCAACTGGTACTTAATTTATCGACCCCGAAAAGATGAAAGGCAAAGCCGACCTCGGCGGAATTTGAACTCAGAACGTAAAGACAAACGAAATATCGCTAAGCATTTCGCCCGGCGTGCTAACGCAGATTGGAGTACTTATAAAGCAGATTGGAGTACTTATAAAGCAGATTGGAGTACTTTTAAATACGAACAGCAGTAGTCAAGCTCGTAATGTCGCGCAAGGATTAGCTGAAGGTGAGTTTTAAAGTGGGAAATTTCCCCACCAGATAGTAATGGATTGAAAAGTCTACTAAGACGGGTTGCAATTTATTCGTGGTCTTTTCGTAGCGGCCATGAATTTACTACAAGAAATGGGAGGAAAATAGTCGAGTTTAGTGAATCTCGTAATGTCGCACATGGATTCTATGAAGGAGAGGCTCAATGTGGGAAATTTTTCCCCGGATGGTAGGGAATGGAAAAGGATGGTAGAGTGCATAATATCCGTGCACTTTCTCATGGAGATCACTGCAAGAGGCAGGAGGAAAACAGCCGGGAGGACCAATAATCGACGACAACACAAAATAACTAACCTGCAGTGTCTTTATGGACGATATAACGCTTATGACACCATCAAACCAAAGGATACGGCAGACTCTGAGTTCACCGGTAAAGATGGGCACATAATTTGAAATTCTATGTAAAATCTTGGAATTTTATTTTCCTCAAAGGAAATGTCATAAATAACATCTTTAGCATTCAAGGATCTGAGATTCCAACAATTCAAGAAAAAGGAACCCGATGCCTTGGAAAGTATTACCCCTGTACTCTTAAGGACAACGGCAATGCCAAAGATACTGAACAACTAGCTCTGAGCAGTTTATAAATATCAACTTATTCGGGAGGTTCAACGTTTGATATTTTCAATGGAGGCGATGGTAAGGCTGTGCAATCAAGTTGTGCGGAGGTAACTGGGTGTTCCTCAGTCAACCTGTACGGCAAAACCTCTAAGCCCTGCCTAGCATTTCCGTCAATAGAGGTGGGATTCAAAACCACCAGGGAAAATTGTTCTTCCTCCTGTGTTGCCATCACTTAAATAACCTTAAAATATGAGGCAAAGAGAAGGGCACAATTAGCATGCTGTAAGGAGCAACTCTTTGCACTCTGAATCACATTTTGACCGGATGTTGTAGGGCACTGAAAGAAGGCCGATACAAATGGAAGCATGGCAAGGTCCTTACAGAAATTGCCAAATGAACGTTCTTGCAACTTTAAGGTCAGCAAAAAGCAAACATCACGACCTACGCCATCATGATTGCAAGCGGATTGCTTAACCGTTTGACCATGTCTCGTCTATAAAGTAATTTCATTATGTGTGCGGTATTCCGGTTAATTTCTGTCTTGTTGCTTCTGGTAGTGAGAACTCAAGTATAATCGGATGATGGAAAAGTAATGTGACGTCGTGAAGCGGACTTCCGGTGAACTACACCTGGGTTGTCATTTGGTAGCTTTCCGGTATGAGACAATGTAAAATGACCAGATTTCACAGTGGCCGCACACATGCATACACGCATGCATACACACATGCATACATGCACACACACACACACACACACACACACACACACACACACACACACACATGCTC
>NC_068982.1:54291504-54298685 GCF_001194135.2 Octopus bimaculoides | reverse complement strand
CCACGCATGAACAACATATACACGCATGCACCGGTTGCATATGATGGTGAAATTAGTCTCACATCGTAATAAGTCCAAAGAAGAATAACCACAATAACAATAACCACTACAGCAAAAACATCAATAAGATTAACAATTACTATGAAGGGATAGGTGAGTGTCATAACCTTATCTCTGTGTTTTTTTTTTTACTTCACTGTCAAAACACATGGTCCACAAGTAAATTTTTGCCGCGTAAACTATAAAAGAAGAGTGATATCTTACGTAAATTCACTTAAATGGGAATGTTTTGTCGTCTCCCTCATAACTCACACAAACAACCCCTCCACACACACACACATTCACATACATAGTCTCTTTGTCCCTCTACGTATGTTTGTGTGCGTATATGTTCCTCCGTGTATGTGCGTGCGTGTTTGTTTGCGACTGCATAGTCGTTATCCCTCACATTAGTGCGTCTGCAATCCTTGATATTTTGTTTATGCTTTTGTAAAAAAAAAAATTTTTTAAACTCACTTATTTAATGCATGGTTGCGCAACAATTGAACTAGAAAAAAAAAACTGTAACAAGGAGTGTTCATGTTCTGAATATGTAAAATAATTGTATACATATTTATTTTAAATATATAATGATAATACTAATAATAATGGTGCAAAATTTTGCCACAAGGGCAGCAATTTTGGGGTAGGGGATGAATCGATTATATCGAAGCCAGTGTTCAACTGCTACGTATTTTGTCAACCCTGAAAGACTGATAGTCAAAGTCAAGCTCAGCGGCTTTTGTATACAGAATGAAAAGCGACCCCCACGTCCCACCCACAAAGCATTCCCAATTTTTTTTCGCCCGGAATTATTGACTGGTTGTTGTTAGGCTATAACAGTTTATTCTTTACTCTTAGAGTTTTACCTAAAATGCCACGTATGTACAAAAGTAAAACGTTGAGAGCCTCATATACACAGGAAGATTTGCAGAGAGCTTTTGAAGCAGTTAAAGAAGGTGCAGCTCTAAAGACAACAGCCAAAGCTTATGGGATTTCTTCTAGGACACTTAGACGCCATTGGGATGGGAAAGTTGCAAAACCAGGATCTGTACTGCTAGGTAGGTTCCGGCCTGATATTAATTATGAGTTTGAAGCTGGACTTGTTTCCAAGATTCAGTGCATGGAAAAAGCTTTGTTTGGGCTAACAACTAAATAGTTCGTAGACTAGCATATGATTTTTCCACCTAGATGGGCATAGAACATCGATTTAATATCAATAGTAAAATGGCTGGGCCTGATTGGCTTAGTGGGTTTCTCCATCCAGAGCTTGAAATTCGTAAGCCAGAACCCATGAACATTTCAAGGATAGTTGGATTTAACAAACCTCAAGTTGAGAAGTTTTTCGATGCCTACAATTGCGTGCTATGCAGCAACCACTATGGTCCTATGCAAGTCTGAAACATGAACGAGACAGGAGTATCCAATGTTCAGAAGCCTGCAAATGTCATTACCACCAAAGAGGTACGGGAAGTTGGTAAAATGACCAGTGGGAAAGAAGGAAAGACAGTAACTGTCATATGTACTACAAATGCCGCTGGAGCTTACATACCTCCAATGTTCATATTTCCCAAGAAGCGTATGGTAGACGCTCTTATGAATAACGCGACAGCTGGAGCAGCAGGTCATTTCATTGAAAGCAGCTGGACCGACGAAGAAAGCTTCCTAAAATGAGTGAGACACTTCACTGCCATAGCGAAACCGTCACAAGCAGAACAGCACATAATACTGGATGGGCATCATAGCCACAAAACCCTTGCAGCTGTTGTATACGCTCGTACAAATGGGATTGAACTCACAACTCGGCCACCTCAGTGCACCCAGAAGATGCAGCCGCTAGACAAAGCATTCTTCAAATCCTTGAAAAGTGCATATAATACATCAGTAGACACCTGGATGGTTGCCAATCAAAGAAAGTTTTGTAGTTGTTTATAACAAGACAGCTACAGGGGAAAAAGTAGTAAAAGGTTTCAGGGCTTGTGGGCTTTGGCCATTCAATGATAGCATCTTCTCTGATGATGATTTCATTGCAGCGACACTGACTGATAATCCAGAACCACAAGAAAATGCTATGCAGCAACCCCAACAGGCTTCATCACTGAGACAACAAAAATCTATCAACCAGGAAGGAGAAAAAAGACCAGGGCAACCAGAAGAAGTCATTACTGGAGACTCTCAGCAAACAAATCCAGAGAATGCTCCATCAACGTCAGCTGGTGGATCAAACCCACAAACACCAGACATTTTGTCTGCCAAAATTGTACTGTCAAAGCTGTGTTCACCTGTGAAGTCTGTAACAAAGCGCACACGTAGGCGTAAAACAGAAAGTGCTGAGGTTTTAACATCTTCGCCTTACAAAAAAAAAGCCTTGGAAGAAAAGAACAAAAAGAACATGTAGAAAGGTAAAAAAAGAGAAAAATGTGGTGTTAATGAAGCAACAAAGAAACAAAGAAGCTCAAACCAGAATGATGTTTTTGATGAAAATTCACACGATGAGGAATGGCTATGCCTGGTTTGTGGAAAGACATTTTGTAACAACAGACCAGGGGAGAAGTGGATATAGTGTGTGTCATGTCGACTGTGGGCCCACGAGGAATGCACACCTGGAGAATCCAATTATACGTGTCAGAACTGTGATTCAGATGAAGAAGAAGACTAGGAATTCATTAGAGATATTCGAAAGACAATTCAGTTATGATACTTTCTTCAGTTCTTCAAAGCATTATTCTTACAACATTTAGAAGTCAAACAGCTTTATCTCACCCACTGACTTAGTAAACCCGATTAAAATGCCTAACAAACATCAAATCCTTGTGTTAAATAGTGATCGATTGAGTGCCAAAACTTTGGGCAAAGTGTTAAATACTCATTTCCTGTGTAATAACACCATAGGCCTAATGCAAATCATATTGATACTCTAGTCAATGCTTTCCTGTACTATAGAGATAGCTTAATTAGTTTAACTCGTTATTGATGTTTTCAAATAAAGAAACTCCTGACTTTTAACTGAAAGAGAGCTATTCCAATTATTCTTCCAGCTTTTGACTTCAACCATAGTCTCCATGCTTAGTCCAGGCTTAGTCCTGGTGGGATTCCTCTGGAATTTCTTTCCTACTACTGTATCTGCGTTCTCTATAGGAAATGTTTGACACCATGTAATGTCTGTATGGATAATTTACTGTAACTTTGACACATGGGGTAAAACACCCACTATAGGCCGACAATGAGGTAAGAAACCAATTCAAGGGAGAGTATTAGTCGATTACATCGACTCCAGTGCTCAACTGGTACTTATTTCATCGAAAAGCAAAGTCGACCTCATAGAATTTTAACGTAAAGATGAACGATTGTGGCTTTTATGGAGGAGTTATGACCTTTTGCCTTTTGTTTTTTGGGCCTTTCTGGTGACCATTTGCTATTTTTTGGGTTCCACCGTTTTTCATTCGTTATTTGAAAGTGATTCGGCAGGGAAAGGTGGAGGCTGTTTTGTGTGTGTGAGTGCGCATATATGTGTGCGCGCGTGTACTCTTAGCTGAAGTTCCTGATACTATTGTTGAAGTTGATGTCTCTGTTGCGTGGACAGTAAATGGGTTTTAGTTGTTTTGTACAGGTTTGGCATCCTTCTAGTTCCTGTGCTCCCACACGAGTTACACTTGGACTTCCTACCTCCCACCACGACTCTTGCGTTTGTAAATCTTCTGGACTGTGCCGTATTTGAAACCCAACTTCGGCCCACTTTTTGTGCGGGACGGATCTCACATGCATAATCTTCCTGTACTCTTCTAAGATTATCCTAAAATAATTCAAGTTTATTTGCGTCCGTGCATTATTTAATGACATCTCATGCAACCGTTTCTCTAGATAGGACTATATGAGGGCATACTCTTCAGAGGAACCAAGCTGATTCCCACACCTCCTTCAAGCATTTCTCATCTTCGCTTGACTTGGTTTATCGACTCTCCTACTTTTCTTGTTGAAACATTTGAGTGTGTGTGTTACACACACACACACACACACACACACACACACACACACACACACACACATACACATAAGCGCACACACACGCACGAGCCCAGACATGCACTCACACACACACAGAAACACATGTGCGCGTACATACATACACAAACGTACGTGCACGCACATACACACATCTATACACATATATGTTACATATTTATACATGTATCCATATGTATATATATATGTGTGTGTGTGTCTAAATATACGTATGTACATACACACATACATACATAATACATACATACATACATATATATACATACACACACACACACACACACATACACATATATATATATATATATAAAACGCTATTCACGACAAACAGCCAACTCATTTTTGCCAACTGAGTGGACTGGGGTAACGTTAAAATAAGGTGTCGTGCTCAAGGACACAATGCACCACCGGGAATTGTACACACAACTTCACGATAGTGAGCCGAATACCCTAACCACTAAGCCACACGCCCCCCCCCCCCACATATATATACACGTATCGAAAATTTTTGTCATCTATACTGACTGTATACATACCCGAAGTTTACTTACTTCATACACCAGGATTTTTGGACCGTACTAACCTAATACTAAAGACCCACTTCGGTCATGAATGACCATGGGATTGCACCTAGACAGTTACTCTCCGAGGAACAAATCTGGGTAAGGTTGTTGATGGAAGGCCAGCTCTTACCAATGCTTACCAGCCTCCCCTCTCTACGCCACCGATATTACCCAAGGGAAAGACAAAGGCCGATACAGCTTGGCACTAATGCCATTGCAACTCATTTCTACAGCTGAGTGAACTGGAGCAACGTGAAATAGTGTCTTGCTCAAAAGCACTACACACAGCCCAGTCCAGGAATCGAACTCAGTACTTCATGATTGTGAGTCCGACGCTCTAAGTACTGAGCTATGAGCATTCACCTAATACTATACATTCACATATACAAACATTTGTATACGTATACACATATATATTCACCCACAGATCAGCTCAGTCTATGTTGCTGACTGTATTTTAGATAACGGTTTTAATTAAGTCTGTCCAGAGTTGCCTCTCTTCGGTATTTCCCATTGATAACGACTAAAGAGTTAGAAACGCGTCTGGGAGTCCAACAGTGGATAGCACTGGACAAATATCGTGTTTTTCCACCTTTTTTTTTTCACCGTAAAAGATAATTCTTTTCTATGGTAATTCTTTTATTCTCTTACATGTTCCTGTCATTCGACAGCGGCATTACTGGAGCACGGTCCTGAAGAGTGTTAATCAAACAAATCAATCCCAGGACTTATTTTTTAAGCCTAGTACTTATTCTACCGGTCACTTTCTCGAACCGCTAACTTACAGAGACGGAAACACTAACACCTGTGATGGAGGGGGGACAAACACAGGCATAAAGATACACGCAGACACTAACACGCGTGTGCGCATACACATTCATACATACATGCATACATACATACATACGTACATATATTTACGACGGGCTTCTTTTAGTGTCTGTCTACCAAATCCACGCACGAGGCTTTTATCAACCCGATACCTATAGAGGAAGATACCACGCTGTAGGCCTGAACCCGGAACCAGTTCGCTTATGAATAAATATTGCTTGACGCTGATGCTGCAGATCGATGAAGATTAATTCGATCCAAAATCCCCCGATGATCTGGCGCCCTCGCTTGTTGTGGGGAGGTTGTCTCTCCTGTCAGTCAATCGATAGTGCTCTTTGAACAGAAAATGCTCCGTTCTTGGCTAAGAGTTGTCTTGATTCTTATTTCTAGCAACGCTTGCATCCTTAGTCACTCTGACATTTTGTACTTCTGCCTTTTGGTTTTAAATTGCGACCAGCCACTTTAATAAATTATATATATATAAAATATATATAGTTTTAGGGATTTTGTCCCTAATATTATTATTATTATTATTATTATTATTATTATTATTATTATTATTATTATTATTATTATTATTATATATATGTATATATTCGTTCTGGTCTAACGACCCTCAATATTTGTTTCCGTTCGGTTTCCTTGTATGTCTCTACCATCCTGTTTGTGTTCCTAACTTTGACCCTCCATAAATCCAAAATATTATTTGGGATTTTACGGTAGCAACTGTCTTCGAAGACTCATATTGTCGTTGAATGATCGAAAAGCGGAGTAGATAGACAGCCGACAACTGATGAAGGGTCGTTCTTTGTGTTACTTATCCTGTTTTCCATTTTCTCCCTCGTTGTTTGCGTATTTAACTCATTTGTTTTCATATTTCATGTTGTTTACATAGTTGGTGACGTCCTGTACCTATATATGTATACACACACGCACACATACACACACACACATATTTATATAGATATATGCATATATATATATTATTTATATCATATATATAATACATATATACATACATACATATATATACACATACATACATACATACATACATACATACATACAAACATACATGTATGTTTGTGTTTGTGTGTGGGGGCGTGTGTGTGTCATCGTGTCTGTGTTATCCTCGCACCATCGCTTGATAACCAATGTTGGTGCGTTTATGACCCGTAACCTAGCTTTTCGACAAAACGATACGATAGAATAAGTACTGGATTTCCTAGGGTCGATTTCTTCGATTAAAACTGTTGAAGGCTGTGGTCTGAAACATATAAAAAAATATATATATATACATACACATATCTCTCTCTGTGTCTGTGTCTCTCTTTCTATATATATATATAAATACACACACTAGACTTTCCAAATAAAGTCTAGTGTGTGGCATTATTCTGTAGTAATGCCCTTATATAAATAGAAACGAATAATTATATTCTTGGGAATAGAAATTTCCCTTATGAATGTTTTACACACTAGCTTCCTGATAAAATTCTTATAAAAGATTTTTATCCCATTATTGAATTTATATATAAATACATACATACATTATATATATACACACACATATATATATCTATATATATATAAAATTATTTAAAATTATTTAAAATTATAATACAGGGTATCAAGAGATACCGCCACGCTGAAAAAATAGCAGTCAAATCCTGACTGTAAAAACCACAATAATAATTGTGGTTTTTAGAGTCAGGATTTGACTGC
>NC_068982.1:54290115-54291228 GCF_001194135.2 Octopus bimaculoides | reverse complement strand
CACCTCATATATTTAATTGTCTCTATGAAAGGATAGTTAAATAATATAAAATGTTGTTTTTTCCACTACCGAAATAAACACAAATTATAGCAGAAAGCACGTGGTCCACTTCTGAATTTTGCCGCGAAAATTTATTATAGGTGTGGGAATTTCTGCTTTCACATTTACATAAATTCACCTTCCTTTCCTCCCCGTTTTTCCTTCAATAATTCTCTCTCTCTTTCAATCCTTTTACGTCTGTCTTTCTGCCTCTCTTTTTGTCTGTATATGTGGTTGTTTTTCTTTTTGTCTTTTTGTCTCTCTCTTGTTATATTTGTATGTGTGTGTGTATGTGTATATGTTTGTGTATGTACCTCTGTGTGTGTACGAATCTCTATGTGTGTGTGTTTGTTTGCCTGTGTGCGTGTGTGTGTATGTGTGTATGTATGTGTGGGTGTGTGTGTGTGTGTGTGAGAGAGAGAGAGAGATTGTACCGTTTTCGGCCGGGTCCGCCCATTACAACTTCAATAGCCCTCGACTGGTTTTTATATTTGTTTTTACTTTTTGTGTGCGTCTTTTGTAAAATACAATTTCAATAGACGATTGCTCACCAAGTGAACTAGAATTAAAAAGAAAAGTAGTAGTATAACCAAATAAAGAAAAAGAAACAAAACAGAGAAAAACGTAGATAGAACATGTCCATGCGTACTGTCATCTTCAAAGCATATAAAATAATTGGGTTATCTTTATACAAATGAGAAAACAGATAGATAGATAGATAGATAGATAGATAGAGAGAAATAGATAGAGAGAGAAAGCGAGAGAGAATGAGGAGCGGATCAACGTCAGTATCGACGATGCAAGCTTCATTTTCTGCTTGTCTCAGTCGTTGGTGGACTGTGGCCTTGAAGCGTTTAGTCGAACAAATCGATCCTGGTACTTGTGCTGTCGGTCGTATTTGTCGAACCGTTACGTTACGGGGCCGTAAAGAAAGCAACACTAGTTGTCATGCGATATGTGGATAAGGACAAACACAAATACATGCTCATACATAAATACATACGTCATACATCTATGTATACACACACACACACAAGCCCACACACACACACACACACACACACACACACACAC
>NC_068982.1:54287035-54289879 GCF_001194135.2 Octopus bimaculoides | reverse complement strand
TATATATATATATATATATATATATATATATATATATTTACCTATATATATATGTGTGGGTGTGTGTATGTATACATGCATACATACATACATACAGACAGACCCCTTTAGCAAAAGCTGAACAGCTCATACGTTGTTTTCAACGGGATATTCCATCACACACACACACTCACACACACACACACACACACACACACACATCTGTGTATTATATGAGTGTGTGTGTATGTGTACGTGAGTGTGTGTATGTGTATATATATATTACTCTTTTACTTGTTTCAGTCAGTTGACTGTGGACATGCTGAAGCACCGCCTTTAGTCGAACAAATCGACCCTAGGACTTATTCTTCGTAAGCCTAGTACTTACTCTTTCCGTCCCCTTTGCCGAAATGCTAGCTTACTGGGACGTAAACACACCAGCATCGGTTGTCAAGCGATGTTGAGTGAGTAGGTGGGGGGCAAACAGACACAAACGCAGACATATATACATATACATATATACGACGGGCTTCTGTTCAGTTTCCTCTACCAAATCCACTCACAAGGCTTTGGTCGGCACGAGGGCTATAGTGGAAAACACTTGCCCAAGGTGCTCCGCAGTGGGACTGAACCCGGAACCATGTGGTTGGTAAGCAAGCTACTTTATTTCTTGACCAGCCACTCCTGCGCATATTCTTTACTTGTTTCTGTCATTTGACTGCGGCCATGCTGGAACAACGCCTTAAAGGGTGTTAGTCGAAGAAATCGACCCCAGGGCTTATTCTTTATAAGCATAGTACTTATTCTATCGTTTTTTTTTATTTGCCGAACCGCTACGTTACGGGGACAGAAACACAACAGCATCGGTTGTCAAGGGATGGCGGGTGGACAAGCATAGACACAGACACAATCTATCTATCTATCTATCTATCTATCTATCTATCTATCTATCTATCTATCTCTCTATCTATCTCTCTATCTATCTATATACACACACATACACATACATATATATACACACACATGCATATCTATATATATACAAGGAGAGAGAGAGAGAGAGAGATGATAGACAGTCGGATAGATAGATTGATGGATAGATAGATGGATAGACGGATAGCTACCTTAAAGTTCTCTTTAATCTGACCATGTGTGTACGTACATGTGTGTGTATGTGTGTATAACTATACATACATAATATATATATATATATACATATATATATATATGTATATATATATATATATATATATATATAAACAAATAGTAAATGAGTATATGCATATATACGTACAGGTATGTGCATACCGACATCCACCTGTATGTATAGGTGCATATCTGGGTACAGGACATTGCAAACAAACGTAGACGAGAACACACGAGCCACATAGAGAACATTCTCCTTCATCAGCCACCCACGTTTTAACACCGGCGTTTCGACGTATATATATATACACACACATGTGTATGTATGTATCTATCTACCTATAAACGTATATATATATATGTATATATATATATATATATATGTTTATGTGTGTGTGTGTGTGTGTGTGTGTGTGTGCGTGTGCGTGTGTGTGTATACACACATGCGCAAATATACATACAGAGAATCATATACAAGCCAGCATGAGATTTAAGCCTACATGCTACAGCAGTCATTGGCCTACATCATCTAGTGATATGTACAGCAGCTTATAGCCGTGTATTATACTCCTTATTACTAGGTTTGACACTTTAACTGATACTTTACATATTACGAATACTTTCCCGCCTTTATTTCTGCTATTGAAATATATCATTTCACATGACCACTATCTTTCTGATGCTGATTTACTACAACCACGTGCTCGATTTTGTTTTTATATTTACCGTTACAATATTATATATACTCTGTACTATAGTGTGTACGTGTGTGTGTGTGTGTGTTTGTGATAAATGTATGCATGGGTGTTTGTAAATGTGCATGTAAGTATGAATGTCTCTATGTGTGTGTTTGTGTGTGTATGTATCGTTAAACTTTTATGTTTCAGTCATTTGATTGCGGCCAAGCTGGGGCACTGGGATCTAATTGGTTTGGTTGCTAGCATCATTTTCTGTTTTCAAACTGATTTTATATTCAGTGTAATAATACACTTTTATAGGCTAATGAATGACGTGAAAATCATTTTCGCTATAAATCAATAGAAAGTAGCAATTAAAGTTTGAAAATTTTGGGTAATTTTCGCCAGTCGTAAGCCATAGACACATTCATGCCTGTTTCCATTTCTAACAAGCCAAACATGAGAATTCTTTTGTCAGCGAGAAAGCACGTATTCTACGCGATGCCACGTGCGTTGATGCTGTGTTCTGTTGCTTGTACCCTGGTCATGAGATATGCTAAAAACAACAGCTAAATAGGCCTCAAATCACGCCCCGCTCCCCATTAAAAAATTTTCTTGCATAATCGTATGAATTCCCGTGTGTAGAGTACAAATTCACAAAGTTTTGCTGAAAATTCCAAATTTTAAAAAAAGTTATGAGGGGTTATATGTCAAGCGTTAAGCAGAATTTGATTTGTTTACAGTTTCATATAAAAACACGTGCTATTTTCAGAACGTTGACAACACATGCAATCACGCACAAAATGACAGATTCTAAATCTTGTTTACTGAATGGGTGGAAATGATCAAACTTTAAACTTTTATAAGTCCAGCAATTCAGCGTGGAAAAGTATATTAATGTGTCGAATTTTAAAATTTTCGATAAACTTTAATTCCTCAAACCAACTAGACCCAGACACTGCATTGAAGGATTTTATTTGAATGATTCGACCTCAATACTTGTTTTTTTTTTCTTTTTTAAAACCTGATACTTACTCTATTA
>NC_068982.1:54283733-54286182 GCF_001194135.2 Octopus bimaculoides | reverse complement strand
ATATATATATATATATATATACATATACAAATACATACATATATATATATGTAAGTATGTATACGACGGGCTTCTTTCAGTTTCCGTCTACCAAATCCACTCACAAGGCTTTGGTCGGCCCGGCGCTATAGTAGGAGATACTTGCTGAAGGTGCCACGCAGTAAGACTGAACCCAGAACAATGTGGTTGGAAGCAAGCTTCTTACCACACAGCCACGCCTGCGCCTACTTACATACACACATACATACATACATACATACATACATACATACATACATATCAGATGCGATTGCAGGTCATCAGCGTCACTCGGGCTCATCACAGATTTCGCATGACACTCGAAGAATTTCACGTTTTTCCGCTTCATTTCTAGCCCCAAATGGCTAATTTTTTTATACCTAGCACTATGTCTTTCTCCATTTCTAAGTTAAGAGTAAAAATAAATCAACGCTGCAAAACACAACTGATCTTTACACACAGATGCACAGAATAACTGCAATCAAATAATGACAGCGGAGTGCACAACAAACATCAGTCTGTACTCTTGACATGAGATGCTAGTTAGTCTTTTACACATACCAGGCTCGTTCGTATTAGCCTGAGTTGCTGGATAATTTTTCGTTCCTTTAAGAATATTTTGAAACGGAAACTTTCCATAACCCTTTCAATAAACACAATGTCTTTTGTATACCCAAAAACTGAGGCTATCACTTTTCCTGCAGATGAAACGACGTTGGCATTCTTTGGAGCTGGGGAAGAGGGATGTTTCTACTTTGTGGAATGTCTCTTTGTCTCTGGCTGAATCCAACACTCACCCTGGCTTAGGAGACGTTCAAGGAAACCAGCTTGATCTGTCTCAAACGATGTCATATTTTGCCGTGATGTGCTCAGCTTGGCGCGCTTTTCTTCAGGTCTTAGAAGACGTGGATCCCGTCGAGCAGAAACCTTCGTCATGCCAAGGTCATTGAGCAGAATGTTCTCAATTCTCTCACGGGAAATGCTAATAGCAATGGCTATTTGATTTATACTCAATCGCCTGTCATCCACCAGCATGTGGTGAACACAATCAATGTTTTCCTCGATGGTACAGTTGTAGGACGTTTATCTTGTGTCATTTCCAACACTCTCCCTTCCCTCCTAAATTCAGCCTGTAGCTTAAAGCTGGAGCGTCATCTCCTAATATAGCAACGGTGTCAGCATGAATGTCGTTAGGGCTTAAAGCCTTTTACTGCAGATACTTGATTGCAACACCATGACAAATTTTGTCCATTTTGAAGAGAAGTTACTACTAGTTACTTTTGTAGTCTTCTTTGAGCAGTAACCTATCAGTTTACCTGGAAAGAAACAATGCAGTTATTAATAAGAAAAGTTGAAATTAACGCATGCAAGATTTCACAGCTCTAGCATCACTCCTTCATAGTCGGCCTATGAACTTCCCAGCCTAACCTCGTACATACATACATACATACATACATATATACATACATACATACATACATACATGCATACATACATACATATGCACACACACACAGACATACGCATGCATGCATCATACATATGATGGATTCTCTCGTAGTGAACGGCAAATGAGGGTTCAGTAAAATAAAGGGGTAATCATGTTCTGTGGACACGAATGTGTCTCATGAGACCTGCTGATGCCTTGAAAATCTTTTGGCAAAGTGAACAAGCTGAGGACGCAATCTACTCGAGTTCTTGTGGATCATTTACTATGTGTTTTCTTGAGTGGACGCAAGGCCTGTTTTGCTTCTTTGCCACAAAACCACAATGAGAGGTAAGGTTTCCATATAGAGGGCTAGCGTCTTGCCAGCATGCTTCCATGCTTGCACGAAGTTGGTCCCGATGTTGGAGTCAACTTTGCTCAAATCCTTGAACTAAGGAGTAGCAGGACTGGCGCCATGTTTTGCGTACTGATGCTTTGTTGTCCCAAGAAGAAAAGGGAAATTTGCATCGCTTCAGATTGTTTTTATTTTTAATCTTTGAAGCGCAAGAGTGACCTTCCAACTGACCTTCCTGTTGGGAATTAGCCAAAGAGAAGTTACTGCGGAATTCTGATATCACTCATACGTTAGAAATGACATGACCTGGCCATCTAAGCTGTATTTTGATGAGGATGGCGTCAATGCTTGATATGTTGCAGTTTGTTAACATCTCACTGTTACGAATATGGTCACTCGGTTTTATGATGGAGAGAGTACGCAAGTGTCGCATATGAAAAGTGTTAAGCTGATTGATGTGCTTTCGATACAGGGCTCAAGATTCAGCATCATAAAGCAATGATGTTAAAATACAGACTTATATATATCGACGTTCACCTTCAATGCTATATATATAATTCCTTTACAAGAATAGTGTTGGCGGTAATTTCGAAGTTTTGGTGTGCTTAGCCGTCATCAACTGATGTGTGTGTGTGCGTGCGTGTGTGTAT
>NC_068982.1:54280052-54283501 GCF_001194135.2 Octopus bimaculoides | reverse complement strand
AGAGAGAGAGAGAGAGAGAGAGAGAGAGAGAGAGATTACTCCCAAAAAATTTTATTAATATCTGGTGATACCTCTGCATTATGGTCAGAAGAAAGAATAAGAAATACCTAGCCAATGTCCTGTTAGAGAAGTGATTTCCAAACAAATTCGGTTTGCTACCCTCTGAGCACCCAAGCCACATTCCTAAGATCTCCAATACCACTCACCACCACAAATATAGACCACTTTCTGCAGCAAATTCAAAACAACTGTATTTCACAAATAAAACTTACCCCTAATTAACACACCATTTTGTTGTTTTTACATTCTTCGCCTCCTTTTCACCACCTCATTATCACCTCCACTTTTCTTCAGCGCCCCTTCTGGATCTATCCACCGCCCCCTAGTGTCTCAGTACCGCCCACTTTGGGAACCACTGTGTTAGAGTCACATTCATTAACTTCAACTACGGCCAGAATGTAGGTTTGGCCATTTATATTGTATTAAGTGCGCAAATATTGGTGGGAATCATGGACCTGCAACTTCTGTTCATTGTCCGTGATTTCTTAACAAGTGGGTATTGTTTTCTAAGCATATTGTGTTATATAGACACTTTTATACACGCGCACTCACACACACACAAACATGCATACACATATACATACGTTTAGACATATGGGTATACCTCAAATATTTTTAATTATCTGAATATATTTTTATGCAGTTGTGGCTGTGGGGTAAGAGATTTATTTCCCAACCACATGGTTACTGGTTCAGTCCCATTACGTGGCACCTTCAGCAAGTTTCTTCTCCTACAGCCTCGGGCCGACCAAGACCTTGTGAGTGGATTTGGTAGACGATACCTGAAAGAACACTAGCGTAGCTTAGTGGGATGGGGGCGGTAGGGGCGGTCTGCACCAGGCTGCACTTTTGGGTCTGCTGTAGGCAATATGTGTTTCTGTCAGGAAACGTTAGGGCCGCCCCCGGGCGGCTCACACGCTAGCTATGCTACTGTGAAAGAAGCCCGTTGTATATATATGTATATATATATATATATATATATATACAATATAAGATAACAAAATACGATATATATATTTTTTCTTTTACTTGTTTCAGTCAATTGACTGTGGCCATGCTGGGCCATCACTATATTATCTTCTTCCAGTGTCTGGACAGCGGCCATGCTGGTGCACCGCCTTGAAGAGGATAGTCGAGTGTATCGACTCCAGTCCTTAGTTTTTAATCATGCTACTTATTCAATCGAAATCTTTTGTCGAAACGCTAATTCACGGGGATGTAAACAAACCAATACCGCTTGTCAAGCGGTGCTGGGGAAAAAAGGCAAACACAGACAGACAAACACACAGACACAAACACACACACACACACACACCGACAAAGACAGACAGATATACACACGCACACACACATACATACGAATGGCTTCTTTCAGTTTCCGCTTCCAAATCTTCTCTCAAGTCTTTTATCGGCCAAGGGCTATAAGTCGAAAACACTTTCCCAAGGTGCCGGGCACTAAGACTGAACCCCCAAAAGATGTGGTTGGGAAGCATCCTTCTTACAGCCATGTCTGTACCTACAAAAGTTATCATCTCTAGTGGGATTCGAACTCACTGCTACAACATACACACACACACACACACACACTTACGCATATATACTGAAATATATATGTATGCATATATGTATGCATATATATATATATATATATATATATATGTGTGTGTGTGTGTGTGTGTGTGTGTGTGTGTGTGTGTGTGTGTGTGTGTGTGTGTGTGTGTGTGTGTGTGTGTGTGGTGTGTGTGTGTATTCAATATCATATGCTCAGAAAACAATACTCGCTTGTTAAGAATTACGGACAATGAACAAAAGTTGTAGGTCCATGATGATTCCCACCAATATTTGCGCAGTTAATGCAATATAAAAAGCCCTGTCTTGTGAATCTCACTAACCTACATCTTAGCTGATGAGAAGAAAAAAACAAACGAAAAAAAACGCCAGATTCTACTACAAAATTTGAAGTTTGGAATCTCATCACAATAACTTGTCATATTGACAAGCTTGCTGACGTCATTGGCCATAATATTCAACACTGGTTGTTTGTTACTGAAGAAAAATATAATTGCATATTCATATTTTTGCACATGCACACACGCAAACGCACCTGTATAATATGCAAAGGAATGTTCATAAACTAGAAATCCCTAACCATTACTTTAGCTAGCATAAGAATCTGGATGAAGGACAATCACACAATTTCAATATATGGTATAATATACATGGCGAAATCACCTTAAACCAAGAAAACCAAGAAATCCTAAAGATCTTTAACTCTACGAGAATCAGAATTTCAATGAAAGGCAACTCAGAAGCACGAGAACACAATATACAAAAACTCACATTCTACAAGCATAGAAATGTATATATTCATCATCAGCTGCCTAACAGATATCATTATGGTTTTGACATCTGGGCAATACTATTCAATTTGGCGTTGTCAAGTAAAAGTTACTTGGGGATTAATAGACAAGAAGCAGGCGCAAAATGTGCCCATTATATCTACACCTGTTTATTGTCACAAATACAAACAAAAATATCAAACAAACTTTTACGTGTCTATTGCTATGGAGTATAGAAATTGGAAAGAATATATAATTAGAAAATAGAGAAATATCATCAAAATGGACATTGCCACCTCTTGCTTCTCTCTGTTCTAAAGATGAATTTACCTTAATCAGTGACAATGAAGATATTCTGAAGAGCTAGGCAAAGAATTTCGTGGGTCTCTTTTACAATATATCCACAAGTCGGAATGCGATAGAAGACCAGCTATAGCAACACATTATTCAAGAAAGCCATGATAATCCTAACCTGGAAGAAGTAAATTTTGACATTAAATAGACCAACACGGAAGGAAAAGACAGAAAACTAGTTGCGGTTATTATATATGAAATTGTTGTAGTCGCTGATTGTCTAACCTCGCTAATTGTACGTGGAATGATTCACCAGCATCTCAAAACCCAATTGATTAATGGTTTCAATGGTCTGGGCAGCCGTGTGTGGGCGTGTATTTTCATGCAACAAGAAAAATTTCTTCGACAATAGGCTTCGTTGTTTGGTGAGAATTTCCGGTTTCAGTTTGTTGGCCAGCAAAGCATTGTATCTTGCTCTGTTGATCGTACACCGCTTTTCCGTCCTTTTGAGTCCCCCACAAAAGGGTTAGCATCACCTTTCCCGCGGAAGACTGAGTCTTGAATTTCTTTGTCGCTAGCAAGCCTGGATGTTTACACTCCCTACTCTGTCTTTTGGATTCTGCCTCATAATGATGAACTCACATTTCATCTGTGGCTATTCTGCTCAAAATTTCCTCATCCTCATTGTTGAAGCGATCGAGTAAACGTTGGAAGGCCTCTAGATGTTTGCACTTGTGCTCTGCAGTAAGCTCTCTT
>NC_068982.1:54277084-54279969 GCF_001194135.2 Octopus bimaculoides | reverse complement strand
GAGCTGATCATGGATGATTTGATAGGCAGAAACATGATTAATCTGTAGATTCAAGGCGGCGAGCTGGCAGAAACGTTAGCACACCGGGCGAAATTCTTAGCGGTATTTCGTCTGGCTATGTTCTGAGTTCAAATCCCGCTGAGGTCGACTTTGCCTTTCATCCTTTCGGGGTAGATTAAATAAGTACTCGTTACGCACTGGGGTCGATATAATCGACTTAATCCGTTTGTCTGTCCTTGTGTGTCCCCTCTGTGTGTAGCCCCTTGTGGGCAGTAAAGAAATAAGAAACGACTAATCTGTTGAGAACGAGCTACGTCTTCGTGCGTCACGCTTGTCTGGCCACTTTTAAACTTCTCTATCCACTCATACACACTTCTACGCGGTAATGCACTGTCCCCCTATTGTGCTAAAAGCTTCCGATGGATTTCAACACCTGACACCTTCCGACCAGAGAAATCAGATACTGCCCTTTGTTCTTCTTTGGTGCACATTGCTAGTGGGGCGGCCATGCTTACACTGTAAAGCCAGAAAGAAAAATGGCGCGATCAGGCTCAAATTTCGATCACGTAACCACAATAGTACCAACTATAAGCACGCATGCGCTGAAGATAGTGTGACAATAATAAAGATATGTTATGGTGAAAGTGTGAATAACGTTTGACTTCCCCTTGTACATACATACAATATACATTCATACGTATATGCATGTTTACATGCACACACATATCTTTATTTGACAATTGTTTTAGTCGTGAGACTGCGGCTATGTAGGGACACCGCTTTGAAAGGTTTTGGTGGAACAAATCGAAATAAGTGCTTATCTTTTTAGACAGGAACTTAATCTATCGGCGCCTTTTGCCGAACCGCTACTTACGTTGACGTAAACAAATCAACACTTGTCAAGCAGTGGTGACAAACATACACGTGCGCGCACGTACACACACACACACACACACACACAAATATAGATATATGATGGATCATCCCGTATCTCATCTCATTGTGTGCAATCTGTCTTTGATGTCAACGTAATATTGTATTTGTAAAAGAACGGTACTTACTAAGAGAGATAGATTTTTAGGCACTATATACCCTATTTGATATTACACTTCGCTCTTGTATTTATATCTGATTTCCTAGGACTTCCGATGTCAGTTCTAGGAGAAAAGTTTCATTTCATGAAGCACTTTTCCCATGATATTCTTCAAAACGACCAGGTTCTGAAAATTTATAGACTTCAATTTATGATACAATTTATCTGCAGAATTTCATGGCAAACAAATTGGAAAATATTGGCACAATTATGTCATTGATGACATGCCAAGAAAGCTGAATCTTGACGACATCATCCTTTGTGTCGAAGAAAAACTCCGAAACAGAATTGCTTTTGTAAAGTGTGTGTTGCTGTAACAGATAATAGACATTAACCGTTTTACCTGTTTCATTCAGTTTACCTAGTGTAACATTAAATGACAGTGAGAAATGACTTTCAATTAGATTATTACAGAAAAAACTCATATTGTTATTTGCACAAAAAAATCATTGTCCGTCCTCACTTTTCTAGTGGAACCTTGCACGGGTTTCTACAGAACACTGGCGTCGCCACAGAGTATGTAAGCAAGTATGTATGTATGTATGTATGTATGTATGAATGTATGTATGCATGCAAATATGTATGTATACGTACACATTCATACAAACATATATATATGTACACACACACGCACGCACACACACACACACACACATATATATATGTATATGCATTTATATTTGTATACATGTACATATATATATATAATGTGCATATATATATACTCATACATACACACACATACAAATATATACACATATATGTGTGTCTGTATATATATATATATATATATATATATATATATATATATATATATATATATATTTATATATATATATATGTATATATATATATATATACACATGCTCACACATACATAAATATGTACGATATAAACTTAATTTTATGGATGCAATTCTCCAGCTTGTAAGACCAAATGTGTACCCGTGAATGTACGTATTTATAAATGTGTGTGTGTGTGTGTGTGTGCAATATAAACACACACCTACACAAAATGTATATAATTAACGGAAGATGCATTCATATATACAAAGAAATATATCACTTCATTTTTAGCCAGAATCAAGTCTTTTCCATTTCCTCTTTATTATTCAGCTTATTTACCTGAAAATTACTCCACCCAAAGTGTGAATAATCACACATTTTACGTAGGTGTAACAATGGGCCCAGTTAGTATTGACAGCCCTTACAATTTCATTTATTCTCTAAGTGTCTGTGACGGTATGCATTATGTGTATATGTTTCTATGAGGCTAGACTTATTCATAGATTTGCACTTGCACCGACATTTAGGTGTGAATGTGTTGTAGAAAAATGTATATATCTAAATACGATTCGTATCCACATATACATACCCTGTACATATATGTATATATATACATACGCGAGAAAGATTTTTACAGTTCCATCACCAAAACTGTAAAAATCTGTAATGTGTATGTAAACGTATACGTATATATTTATATATATATATATATATGTGTATATATATATGTATGTATATGTGTGTGTGTGTATATTGCTAATAAAAAACGAAGAAAAAACACAAGAAAAAAACAACAACGTGAGGACGTAGTACATGCAATATATTAAAAGACGCTCAGGGAAGGAAAGAAAGTGTATTTTATGTTTCGAGCAAAGCTCTTCTTCGGAAACAGGAGACAGAGAGAAGTCCAAGAAAGAAGGAAGACGGAGGAAAATATCGCCAACAATCCACATGTAGATACATTTTGATATATATATATATATATATATATATATATATATATATA
>NC_068982.1:54264708-54272208 GCF_001194135.2 Octopus bimaculoides | reverse complement strand
ATAGACTTACCCAAATAAATTAACATTCATATTTTTTTCACTGTTGTTACAATCATCTGCCAGCGGCGAGGGTTCTACCTCGTCTTTCTATAGAGAGTTGGTAGAGGCTGCGTGTGACGACGTCTTGAGGGAAACTCTAGACTTCGATGAGGATCAACAAGCCATTCTGTTCCAAAGGACATTCAAGCCAGAACCCTTGGATAACTTCCAAGGATCCCTGACCTGGCAGTGTTACGGAGGAGCTTTACCAGGTCGCGATAACCTCGCAAGGCATGGTGCCCCTTGCGCACCCACGTGCGCAAGATGCGAGCAGGACTAGGAAACCGCTCTGCACGCAATTGTGCAGTGTCCCAAAATCTCTCATCTGCTGTCAGGGCTGGGAAGAGTGTATCTGTCTTCCGAGTCGATTGTAAAGATTGTCCCTCTTTCTTCTTTTAACAAAGAAGAGGCTTTGTTGTCTCGCTGTGGTCGCTATAGCGAAAGAAGCGGTATGGGTAACCCGCTTCAAAGCAATCGTGACAGCCACATTCATCTCCAGCCTTGGACTGGTCCATTACCTCATCTACCCCCTCAAGAAGAAAATAAGAGTGGAGAAAAAATACCTGTCACCTGATGTATATGGAAAAAAGATGGAAGGCTGTGGTGAGTTTGTTGCGAATGAATGAACCCATGTAGTGTATCCATAAGGTTATACTAAAGGTTACAGTGGTGAGACGGGGCTTGTGGGGTCGAGGCAAAACCCACCCCCACTTCATTGCTTGTGTATTTGTTTTGCTTATCATTTGTTTATCATTCGATTGCATAAATTTTAAACTTTTCACCTCTGTGTAAAAACCATACGCACCATCGACCCCTCCCTCATTTGTACCGTCCCACTATGTTTGGCCCCCTGTGGGTAATAAAAAAAAACGTTGTTGCAATCATCTGAAATGGAACTGACAAAGCGCGACATTCGAGCAATTTTGCTATTCAACTTCAAAAAAGGACGTAAAGTAGCTGTAATTACTTGCGATATCAACAAAACGTTTGGTGAGGAAATAACTAAAAGTACTTCAAGTTAACCAGATAACTGCCCGCCACCATTTACATGAGATCGGACAATCAAAACAGTTCGACAAATGAGTATCACATGATTTGAATGAAAATCAGAAAATGCGCAGATACGAAATTTGCTTGTCGCTTCTCCGTAAACAGACCGACACATTTTTCGACTGTATTGTAAATTTCGATGAAATGTGGATTCTGTAAAATAATAAAAAACGTTCTTCGCAGTGGTTGGACCAAAATAAGGCCTTCAAAACATTCCCTAAAGTCGAGCTCTTCAAAAAGAAGGTTATGGTAACTGTTTAGCAGTGTACTACTGGACTCATCCACTATAACTTCTTAAAACCTGGAAAAATCATTACTGCAGAAATATATTGCAATGAAATTGCCAAAAATGAACGTTGGTAAGCTACTAGTATCTGCTTCATAAAGACAAAAATATCCCTTAAAGAGATGAAGTGCAAGAATCAAGAAAATCGTCTCGTTTGTCGATGTTCTCTTTTACAGTGGTCTGAATAAGCAACGATTTAATGCATGATAAGGAGGATACTGATCTAGTCAATATGTTCTTTGGATACGAAATATGGAACTTTTACCAACCATGTAGAAAACGTGGAATCTTGAACGAGACTACTTTTTGTAGATGTAGGATACTTCAAGTCTTGTCCAACGCTCCGATTCTATCAAATAATTCTTCCATTAATGTTGTCACAACGGGTCATAACATACATCATTATTCATGCATAAAACGTTGAAAATGGTGTAGGAAAGGTACAAAATTCTGTTTTAACCTTATGCAATAAATATGTGAACAAGTATTAAGAATTTATATATAAAAAATACAAACAATTGCAGAAAATACTTAACAGTTTATAGAAAAAAGAAAAAGACTGGGACGTACTATTGTTACCAGTGTATAACATTCCCTTTTTTTTATTTCTATGCTTTTCGGGATCCGCTTTATCAAAAAGCCCAAATGTGGCTTTTGATGCCGCAAGCGTTGCAATTGGACTTTTTGCCCTGAATAATTCTTTCCACGAGACATTTCTACACTCTTGACAGCGCTTCGATGTAGTTTTGCAATATTAAGACTTGTAAGCTCATTGAACCCTACACACCCACATGTCATTCTTGTACATTTGCACACTCACCAGCTGTCCATACTATACCACAAAGATGACGTCGAGCCAAAGGTAAATGCTATTGATAATACCTTTGATTCTGACGCTCATATTTCGTTGGCGCAAATATTGTATTACCTGTGATGGCCTCCGTCTTCGCTTCGTCCCTAGTTTTAAAAACAAATACCCAGTTTCTTAGCTTTTTCCTCGGCCTATGGACAAATTATCGCATCACACGCCAGTTAGAGATGGCTCTAATTGTTTTCTCGAGAGCAGAGGAATCCACAGTATTTTTTTAAAATATAGAAATATATAAAAATGTCCAGTATAGATGCATTTATTGTAATTACAAAATTTCGCCAAGTAGTTATCTTCTTGGACATTTTATTCATACTCTAAATTTCTCTTTCGTTTTAAGCTTGGATATTTTCCTGCTATTGCATGTCTTTTATCTCAGCGTTTTGGTAACGTATTCTATTATGGAGACTGTGAAGAGTTGAACTCACCAAAAATCTTTTCTGAATATAATCTCTTGACAAAAATAACTTTACTGGTTATGGCATAATTCTCGCATCATCATTCTTTAGACACGATTGTTCTTATATACCCACAGTCTATTTGTAAAAGCATATTGACAATGCATTAACACGTGAGCCAATCTTCCGAATGAAAGGATAAATTTTAATGATAAGTTGTAGTTGCTGCACAAGATCTTATCTTATGGTTAGACCTTGAGTAATCTGCACAATGGATTGATATTAAGAGTAGCATTTGGATCCTCATAGACAATAAATTCACTTGAAAACAACTGTTTACTAGTACATTTATCCTTAAATTCACAAGGCACAGATCCCTACCTTGTATACCAGTGGATGGTGCATATGTTCAAGATCATTGAGTTTTCTAATTTTACTAATTTCTGTTTCTAGATAAAATTACAGCCCAACGTTAGAGGGAGTATGCCTACGTTTAGAATTATTAATGTGAACACCAGTGTTACATTTCTGGTACGATATCTCATTTCTAACTTAAATGACTTGAGAGAAAATCTGCACAGCCTGATAATTGATTCGATGGACTCAGAGGAGCAAACATACCAAGTGATCTGTAAGCAGATATTAGTACTACATTAATTTGAGAATATGTATCACGTTAATGTCCTACAGGTGTTTGGTTCAAACCATGATGAACATTTATAAACACTGATCTATGATCACGTACAATATTTGGTTTATTAACAACATAAGTACGGTGACTTGTTGAAATTTCTTTGCCTTTATTTTCATCACAAGAGTGAGAAGGAGATAAAGGATCTTTATTTACTGCAATGACTTCATGAATTTGGTATGGCTTTCCTCTATAGCACAATACAGTGAAATGATTGATTGAGGCATTTACACTATTTACTTCATGCTGGGCAAACTTACTTCTTCATGTTTCCTTTTTTTATTTTTCATAGCCTCAGTTATTGCATAACAACTTTTCTCAGTGCTGCATAATTGCTGTGACTTGGCTGAGTCCAAAATACAGGAACAGTGATTATTGTCAGGCAGTTCTCATCAGCAACCAGTGCTCATTTTATGCGTTCATTTCTGATATCCACATCGTCCTCAATATGTTGGAATACCGTATCTTTTGTACATCCATTCTGCGGGTATTAATGACTTTGTTAAAGATGAATGGTATTATTTGGTATAATTTATGCCCCGTCCTATTGAATTTTGATTTGATTTTGGCTAGCTGGTGTCAAACAAGTTACCGTATTGGTTTCAAGTTTAGGCAAAAGGTCAGTAGGTTTGGGGGAGGGGTTAAGTCAATCACATCGACCCCAGTGTTTAACTGATATTTATTTTATGGATCTCAAAAGGATGAGCCAGCCTCTGCAAAATTTGAGCTCAGAACGTAAAGACTGACGAAATGCTGCTAAGTATCTTGTCCAGCGCTCTAACGATTCTGTCAGTTTGCCGCCTTTAAATAAATCATCATATTGACATTCTTGGCTTAAAGCCATATTTTTATGAAAAACAGTTGATTTTGAACTTCATTGCAAAACGAGGAATTCGGAAACAATTTCAACTCGTCAAACCAACTGTCTATTAGATTAGTCAATTCCCTGTGCATATGAAGAAAAGGTGTATTTGTATAGTTCGTGGTTGAGATGAAAATTACTAGCAAAAAGATAGCGATATGATTTAGTAAAAATATTTTCTTAACTTAGAATATGTAATCTTGATACAGAGAAAAGGCATGCAAGTAGATAGAGCTTAAATATTAGGAAATGGTAAGCAGCTTATTGATTCAGAGGAGACTGATCTATCAAAGCATCATCATCATCATGCTAGTGTGATTACGTCCCCGTAACTTAGCGGGGGACCTTGTCATTAGACAATATGACGGCAGTCTAATGACTGAAACAAGTAAAAGATATATGTACGCACACACACACACACACACACACACATATAACAAGCTTAATATGGTTGTATGCTAGCGGAAGAAACCTGAAAACAACACACCTACATTTTACGTTGCTATAATTTAACCAAATCGTTTTATCTAGTTAGGTAAGTCATTGTTTCTTTTTACTTCTTACTTAAACAAATACAAAACAACAAAGGAATTAGGACATTATTACTAGATAAAAAAAATGTCTAAGACCATAAATACAGAAAGGGATTATATTCTAAGAACAAAGCATTCTCTAATAAATATATTCAATGGACAGCTTTCGGTACATCCAGAATTTAAAAAAATTCTACATTTCTATTGCAATTTATGATCCTTCGTAAAACTTTTCGGTGAACAAGGAAATGAATGAATTGATCTCACGTTTTGCTTTTACCCTTCTTATGTAGGGACGTCCAAGTATGATCGGTAGCTTATTTGTTTGATTTTCATTTCTTTTCAAAGGATGAAAATCAAATCGTTACACACACACACACACACACACACACACACACACACACACACACACACACACACACACACACACATGGAGTAGTTACAGTGAAGTATTGTGTGATGCTACAGATAAGAAATTTGATGGGTAAGGTAGGAACAATGCAAGATGAGATACGAAATAACTACAAAAACAAAACAAGTTTGGAGTTCTACCTCATATTTCTATATTTCGAGGTTATACTTCATTATTCTGGACCTGGACAAGCGAGGGATGGAAAAAAGTCGTTGCTCAGATGTATGGTGGAGGACGGTAACATGCGCAGACTGGTGTCGTTAAGTAACCAGCCTGCTTCATGTTGCTCTTCTATTTTCATAAGGAGGACCTCCTTGATTCTAAGATTGGCCCTATTGCGTTGCGTGGCCCTGATGGATATCGTGAAACCCTGGGTATGGCTGTTCTCTTGGTGTTTTTTGTTCGAAGTGTCCGTGCACATGTATTCCTTGAGATGAACGTGCAGTTTTCTGGTGGTGCTCCCCACGTAAGATGTTCTACATTTACTGAAGACCACCTGGTATACTATATAAACCCTCGGGTATATTTTGATGTAGTTGATGGAGCATTTAGATACTGTGAACCCCCTACGATAATATCTGCGTCATCATTTCGAGACAGAGATTTCCTCGGGTACGAGCCGGTGTGCAACGAAGTGTTTTTGCCTGTGGGGGTTTGAAAGAGGGGATCCGCATGTCATTTCATGACCAAAGGCTATGGAAGAATGAGCAGAAGAATAACCAGCTGATCCATCAATTACAACGTAGAGTCTCCTGAATGCGAATCTAGATGGCTCTGATGAAAAGAAGTGACCTGTGGTGTCAGCTAAATACTAAAATAGAATAAATGCGCCCTTTTAAAGCCTAGCCAGGCTCATGGGCCCGGTTTCCCGGTTTCAATGGCGTATGTGTTCCGCAGCTGGACGGGACGCCAGTCCACCGCAGCGTTACTCATTTTTGCCAGCTGAGTGGACTGGAACAACGTGAAATGAAATGTTTTGCTCAAGAACACAACGCGTCACCCGGTCCAGGAATCGAAACCACAATCTTACGATAATTGTGCTGACACCCTGAATACTAGTGGGGCACAAATCTAGGCTTGACCACCCTAGATTACGTCAGCTGCAATAGCACGTAAGTTGCAAGATCCGAAACACTTAGTGACTCCAGGAACAACATTGATGATTTGTCTAGGTAATGTATGTAAAGCTGATATACACATTTCCTTCAGTAGTATAGTAGGGAAATTCTGAATATTTTTGAATTCTTAATTCTTGGTGAGTGTCGGTCGCAGTTACAACACGGTGTTTGTTTACCTTCTCTCGAAGGCAACTTGATTGCAATAGCTCCACTGGCTACTCTGAGGTAATTTCTTTTAGGTTATTTTTGTTTGAACTACACACATACGTACGCACGCACACATACACAAACAACACACACACTCATAAAGTCTCTCTTACTCTCTCTCCCTATATATATATTATATATTATATAATAATAATGGATATTAGCGTCAAATCTCTCTCTTAAATTTAAATTTAAAACTTTGGATATATATATATATATATATATATATATATATATATATCAATTAGAAAATGAAGGATAATATGCTGAACCCAACTACTTGCAGACAGTGTATCCCGTTGAATTCATTAATGCAATTCATAGCTAAAGTGACAAAAAAAAAAAAAAAAAAAAATCACAAAGTACAGGTGTATATCTTTATGAAGAGTGAGAGAGAGAGATGGACAAAGAAATAGTAAAGGCTTGAGAATAGAAAAAAATGAAAAGAGAAAGATAACAAAACAAACATATAAGGAAAAGATAAGAAAGAAAATAAGAGGAGATGCGCAAAGAAAGTTCAAGTGAGAATGAAAAAAAATGCAGAGAAGACTGGAATATTGAGAGCCATATGTCTGCCGTATTGAAAGGGAAAAGTGCACTCAACAAAGTAAAAATTTGATCGATAAAAAAATATAAAATGCCAAAGAGTTGCTTTTTAAAAAAACTATAAACGGAAAGTGAAAGAATAAATATAATGGAAAAAGAAGTGATATAAATAACGAGAAGGAAGGAGAAAAAGTGAGAGAGAAAGAGGGAAAAAGAAAGACAGGTGGAGTGAATATAGACAACTGAAAGTCAATGGAATATATTATGTCATTGACCTGATAGAAAGTGATTATTTGTATTACAGCAATATCAATGGTATTGAAGTCACATTAGCACCAGAAGGGTTTCTTTTCTTTTCTCTTTTCCCCCCTTGAAGATGACAGAGCCATATACGTGTTTGTAAAACCACTTGACACATTGGATCGTTTTTAAAATCTTTTCTCTCTTAGGGGTTTCAGTCATTGGACTGCAGCCATGCAGGAGGCACCAC
>NC_068982.1:54263806-54264297 GCF_001194135.2 Octopus bimaculoides | reverse complement strand
ATATATATATATATGCATATATATATATATATGCATATATGTATGAAATCAAGGCAGGAATACCACAAGGAGATACACTAGCTCCGTATGTCTTCATTATTGAGGTGGTGCATATGATGAGATGTACCCGAGAAGACCACCAGCATCTCGGTTTCACTCTGCGTAGAGCAACTGCCAAAAATCATAGCAGACCAGAAAATTGCATAGCTGACACAGACTATGCAGATGATTTATGTTTGCTGTCTGTCTCCGTGTCTGTTGTCCAGGCATTCCTAGCACGACTTGAAAGAGCAGCCCATGAGGTAAGGCTTCACATGAATGTCATCAAGACTGGCGCGATGATGTTCAATGTCTCTGGAACTCTCAATTCACTCACAAGAGACGACGTAAGACAAGTCTCGGTGCATGGTTATCCTCATCAGAGAGAGAAAGAGAGAGAGAGAGAGAGAGAGAGAGAGAGAGAGAGAGAGAGAGAGAGAGAGAGAGAGAGA
>NC_068982.1:54261219-54263724 GCF_001194135.2 Octopus bimaculoides | reverse complement strand
AGAGAGAGAGAGAGAGAGAGAGAGAGAGAGAGAGAGAGAGAGAGAGAGAGAGAGAGAGAGAGAACTCGAGACTAGGAAGGCCCAAGCCTGGAAAGCCATCAGCTAACTAGACAGGATTTAGCAGTCATCGCTCCCAAGAAGACAAGAAGTCATATTCGTCAATGCAATAGTTGAAAGTATGTTACTTTACCGTGAGTTAATGTAATTCTTTCCCAAATAAATTACACTTCATATTCGAGGCTCCGATGAAGTTATAAGGTGTTATTCAGGTACTCAACTGTGAGACCACTGCATCCTATAGCAGAAACAGCTGTAAGCTAATGACGTTCATAAGACAATCATTTATTCTTTTATTATCTCTCTTTCTTACACACACACACACACACACACACATGCATGCATACGTATGCAGGTATGTGTGTGTGCGTGCGCGCGCGCGCGCGCGTGTGTGTGTGTGTGTGTGTGAGAGAGAGAGAGAGAGAGAGAGAAAGAGATTGTGTGCATCTATGTACGTGTAAACCCATATAAGTTATCAACGACATTATAATCACTCTGAGGGACATGATATTATTACCATAATAGCAGCCCCGTTGTAATTACAATAATGATGGGCATCACGACAACCATAATCATCTTTATCGTTAGCACGAATATAAATTACCTTCATCATCATCATCATCATCATCATCATCCGTTTATTTCTTTGCGTATAAATGTTTGCTTTGGGTCACAGAGTTGTATGGTTGTGGAGTAATAGTTTGAAAAAAGAACCGTCACTCTTGACTGTATAACGATAAAAGGTTCTTTTTATCTGATATTCTCGCTTGACAAAGCTACTATTGTGCTATAGTGACAATTACATTTCAAATTATGCTATAACTTAAAACTTTGTTATGGTTTTACAAGCACAGGCGGGATAAACAGACTACAGTGCAAAACTTTTTTAAAACCAACATGCCACACATGCACGCTTGCACGCATGCACACACAGAGACAAATACACACAAATGTACATACATATACATCTGATTTTAATTACATACATAGATGTGCCTGCACATGTGTGTATGTATGGGCACAAATACATACATACATACATATATACATAATATGTATGTACGTACTTATGTACGTATGTATATATGTATATATAAGGTTAGAGAATATGTGAGTCATCCTTGCCACCTACAGAAACAACGTCAGTGTACAGATTTTTCATTCCTTACACGGTTGGGTTAATATCTTAGCGCAAAATTAGGGGGAGAAAGAGAATGTCTTGAAAAAAGGTGTAGGTGTCAAATGTATTAGCACAGCAGCGGAACGAACTTGTTTAAAGCTTTCATAAATACCTGTGCACATACATATTCATACATGTGAGCACACACACCCACCAAGTATCCAACTTCCATGCATTTATAACGAAAACCCATCAGAGCACGTTACAATATAGAATAGACAACAGAAGAGATAGCAAAACTATATAGAAAAACAAAAATATTTATTGATGAAACCACCATACTATATACAATTCTACGAAACGAAAGAAAACTAAAGAATTCATAATTAATAATAACAGCTAAACACAAATAAAAAAATAATCGGCATTAATGTAAAATAATCTAGCAATCCGGAGATAATTGTTAATTAATTTATGATAATTTTCTCAGTTTCAATATCAATTCGATGATACTTTGCAGACTCTGACGAAATGCTGCTATAACGCGCTGCTATCACTGTAACATTCAGAAAAGCAACTGTGAAGATCTTCGAACCTTAGTGAAAGTAAAAACGTTATTGTTTCAGATTATCTTTAAATGACTAATTAAGGAAATAAGATGGAAAAAATCATTCATAGAACAGTTTAATATTTTGACTTGCTTGTAAGGGAAGATGATGTTTACACAAACACACACATACGTACATATGTATTATATACATACACACATACAGATACATATAATTATATATATATATGTGTGTGTGTGTGTGTGTGTGTGTGTATGTGTGTGTGTATGGCACTACAGTATGGCCGAAGTTAATTGACTAAAACAAGTAAAACAAGTAAAACAATAAAAGAATAAAAGATTATATATATATACATATAACATTATAAATAACGAGAGAAATATTCTATGGTAAACTAAAGTTTATCATAGTATTTTGCTCCCGTTATATGTAATTTTATACACTCTTTATGTTTTTGTTTGTATCATAGTACGTATTCAATATATTTTGTAGAATGATACATTAGTGAGCCTTTTATGAGTCCCACCGGATTAGCTGAATCTATACATTGCGACTTAAAATTGTATATATATATATATATATATATATATATACATACATACATACATATATAGTATATGCTGTAGTAGAGGCAACATGTTCTTTGTCTATCTCCTTAACTTCTTGGAGATTTTAGGTATAATTATACTAATGTGTCCATCTGTTCTAATTTAATTAAATTCTATGTCTTTGTGCAGCTGCAGATTGCTCTGCATTTTA
>NC_068982.1:54254902-54256022 GCF_001194135.2 Octopus bimaculoides | reverse complement strand
ACGGGTCCGTCTGTCCAGCGCCCTACGACGCTGTTGGACGGCATGGACTTGCCCCTCCAGGTGCCTAGTTGCAAGCCCATTGACTTTTCCGCGTTAATTTTCGCACCTGTCACCGCTTCATACTCGTTTAGTGTCTCGCCAAACAGGTCAATATGCCTGTGGCTCGACACCATCGTGGTGACGTCGTCGGCATAGGCAGACACGCTCCTCCCACATCTCAGATCGCGCGGGACACCCCTCAAAGCCTCCAACTTACGCAGTAATGGCTCCAGAGTCAATACATTCAGAAGGGAGGAGTGAGGATATCCTTGGCGAACAGAACGCGAGATGTTGAATGGTTCCGATAGATGGCCGTTCACCCGTATGACCGAGCAGATGCCGCTGTATAAAGCAGCTATCCACCCGCGGGAGACCGGACCGAAGCCAGCTGCCTTGCGAACATCTGCCAGGTGTCGACGGTCGACCCTATCGAAGGCTTTAGACTGATCTAAATTGATCAAAGCGCCACCCGCGCCAGGTTCGTTACCCACCCTCTCTACGATGTAGGGCATGAGATGGAGGTTGTCGTGGATAGACCTGGTCGGCACGGCGCATGTCTGCGCTTTGCCGATCAGTTTGCCCACGACAAGCGCCAATCTCTTGGCTAGCACCTTGGCCAAAATCTTCAACTCTGCATTGAGCAGAGTGATGGGCCTAAAGTTCCCTATAATGTCCCCCTTGTTTGGGTCCTTTCTTAGCAAAGCCACCACTCCTCGACAAACAAAAGCAGGAATTTTCCCGTTTTGTTGCAGTAGACGTTTGCCAAGACGCCCGCAAACAAGTCTGGCATTGTCGTATAAAGCTCGTAAGGCAGACCATCCAAACTCGGCGATCTACCTCTCGTGCAGCTTTTCATCGTTTCCTGTACTTCCCAGGCAGATATGGGTCCTTCGCAGCACTCGTCTTCGCTGGTCGAGAGTTGCCGCAGGCCGTCTAGGTACACACCGAAGTCTGTTCCGTCGTCCGTCCTACCGTCGTCCCGAACAACTGAGCAAAGTGCTGCTGAAAGGCTGCACACATCTGCTTCGGTTCCGAAATCTCGCAGTCGTTCTGGTCCACCAAAGACCGAATGGTCGCTCTG
>NC_068982.1:54246737-54252712 GCF_001194135.2 Octopus bimaculoides | reverse complement strand
CAACAACAACTATATATCTGCAATTGACAGCATAATAGCAGATGTAATTCCAATTGAAGTTGAAAGTAATCTATCTATCTCAGTGCAAACAGAAAACTACCGAGGATCATTTCCCTTTCAACAGCAGATCGAGAAATTAATTTTTTGTAACTAAACACTTTCAAACTTCGGACACTGGTAGAATGTGTCATATAAAACATCTTTTACTCCTAGTGTTTTTTTAGAAAAGTTTATATTTTCAAAGTTATTTCGTGTTAAAGTTGTCGTATTTCGGTAATTTCAACCAATCAATGACGTGCATTCAGCTGAAAAAAATTACTGCCGTCTGTTTGTCAACAACAACTTCCAGCGGTATATATTTCGTTTGTCACTGTTATTTACGACATATTTCATCTCAGTTACGTTCGTATGAATAAACGAGTGTATCTGAAGCATGTTTACTTCATGTCACCACCATAATCATTCGTGCATTTCTACTGCTTTTAGTTTTTTTTCCCTTTTTTTCAGCTACTATAAATTTTCACTTTTTTCTTTAACTCTAACCCTAAAACCCCAACCCTAATCCTAACCCTAAAACCAGTACAAACGTACGAACGCACATTATCCACTCAATATTCCTGGGGGGATCGCGAGCTAGAGTTCTCAGGCATCTCCTCTGTAAGGTCCTATCCGATGCGATCTTCATTACACTTTCCTAACAAACGGATCTTCCCCCCTGGACTCTCCTGAACACACATTCTTTCTGTTCCCATTCCAAACCACCAGAATAAGTTACAATCTTATTGGTGTTTGTGCCGGCATTGGGTGGAAATTGCAATATAATTTTCAAAGAGACCCTTCTACCCAGGGTCCGAACGCGTCCCTTGTTAAGTGTCACTGAGAAAGTTAATGTAACTAAATTTTATTTTCGTATCTGTTTAGCTTTAGCTTTAAATCTTCGTATACGAAAGGGGAAATTGTTTTCTGAAGTTATAATATCCGCATTCCATCACTGCGCGACAGAGTGTGATCCTATCAACCTAGAAGTGTGTCACTCATAAATGAACACTTGTAAAAGTGCATTTCAAATTATTTTGGACAATAATGAAACACGAGTTGAAGATACATCAAGTAAAACTGTCAGTCTATTTAGAAGATTAAATGACTTCACTTCCATATTTTTCATAAAATATTTTAACACCGTGCAATCACACACTGAGAATGTATTTGACATTCTACTGCCTAAGTAGCTCAACTTGAATTATGCTGATTTTAATCAGCAGTTTCAAATCATTATAGCAATGAATGTTATGAAAACATTATTTCAGAAACAATGGTAGACATTGAACCATTCAATGCCTTAGACCTTTCCCCTAGAAAAAGAACTAAGGGAAAACAAATGAGTTATAAAACGACGCATTTCGAAATTGCTATCGTTCAAGCAGTGATTTGCTCACATAAAAGAATTTATATATTTTGAATTTCTTGACGTGAAGAAGTTTGATTTTGTATTGGTTAATACATTCTTTTTGCAACATTGAGACGCTTTGTATATTTTATTAAAAAATCCAAAGTAAATGAGCTCAGGTACAGTAAAACTTCACTTTGCAAGGACCCGCTTTACGAGTTTCATTTTTCAAGCACAAGATCCAAATTTTGAATGAAGTACAAAAGTTTCTACAACAAAAACAAATGCTTACCGAGAAATTTATAGATAGCGAGAAAAAGCTTCTTCTAAGCAAACAACTCTAGATTTGTTTTTTTAAAAAGAAATCTACAAGTCCGTCTACGAGCGTTTGTGAATCAGCGATCGCATCTACAAGTGATGGTGTACACGAATCTAATGTGAGTGAAAGTAATTCAGAAAACGATTATAATGATAGTTTTTATTACAAACGATATTGACATTCTTTTTACTTTACAGTTCTACTGCTGTTTATTGCCATTTATTTACAAGTATTATAAATTTTATAGGTAAAATATTTTTCTGGGAACGAATTACGATTTATAACATTGCTACTACGGGAAATCATCGCTCTGCTTCACGAATCTTCTTTTAACGAGCGGTCTCCGGAAACAAATTAACTCGTATATAGAGGCATTACTCTATATCCTTCTATTATAGGCACAAGGCCTGAAATTTTAGGAAATGGAGTGGGTAGATGCTAATCGATTACATAAGCCCAAGTATTTTATCGACTCCAAAGGCAAAGTCGGTTTTGGTGGGATTTGAACTCAGAATGTAAAGCCGGAAGAAACGCTGCTAAGTATTTTTTCTGGCGTGCAAGCGATTTCGTCAGCTTACTACCTTAGGCCATGTATAATGACAGCAACTTTAAAAAGACCAAGTCTAGCAATGTAATTTTAGAGTTATTGCTTAAACTGGATTTCTTTTCTATGTCTGAAACTTTACCTCTCCATGAATGCAAATCCTGTGCAAGCGATTGAAATTTTCACACGTTAAACAGAATTCGACTAAGATGCACACAATAACTGCAGAACAGTTGTTTTCACTGGCTCGCATAGCAAAGGAGACATAGATACCGATCATTTTCGAACGACAAATAGAATTACACAAGATATGAGAAGAATTTGCTTTAAATCAAAGGTGTTTGAAAAGTATATATGAATAAAGAATTTATTTATTATATATGAAAAAAATATGCATTTTTCCTTTGTAATGTATTTCAAATTTCTAATGCATTATACTCTTTAGTACTATGCTTGATCCATGTAAATACGTTGCTGACTGCACTATAGAAATGCAATGAATATATTGGTTTCAAATTTTGGCACAAGGCCACCAATTTCGTGGGAAGGAGTCAGTCGATTACATCGATTCAAGTGATCAACTGTTACTTCATTTATCAACCTGAAAGGGATGACAGGTAAAGTCGACCTCAGCGGAATTTAAACCCAGAACGTAAAGTCAGACGAAATGTCGCTAACGATTCAGCCAGCTCGCCGCCTTAAATGCAATACATATATTTATCTCTTTATTGCACACAGTGGGTTAAACATAGAAGGGATAAACAAGGAAAGACAAGTCGATTACGTCGACCCCAGTGTGCAATTGGTACTTATTTAATCGATCCCGAAAGGATGAAAGGCAAAGTCAACCTCGGCGGAATTTGAACTCAGAACGTAACGGCAGACGAAATACCGCTAAGCATTTCGCCCGGCGTGCTAACGACTCTGCCAGCTCACCGTCCTATTGCAATTAATATATTTTCTTCTACTCGAGGCACAAGGCCTGAAATTTTGGGGGAGAGAACCAGTCGATTAGATCGACCACAGTATGCAACTGGTACATAATTAATCGACCCCGAAAGAATGAAAGGCAAAGTCGACATCGGCGGAATTTGAACTCAGAACGTAAAGACAGACGAAATACCGCTAAGTATTTCGCCCGGCGAGCTAATGTTTCTTATTTCTTTACTGCCCACAAGGGGCTACATAAAGAGGGGACAAACAAGGACACACAAACGGATTAAGTCGATTATACCGACCCCAGTGCGTAACTGGTACTTATTAATCGACCCCGAAAGGATGAAAGGCAAAGTCGACCTCAGCGGAATTCGAACTCAGAACGTAACGGCAAACGAAATACCGCTTCGTATTTCGCCCGGCGTGCTTAACGTTTCTGCCAGCTCACCGCCCTATCGTAATAAATATATTAAAAAGAAAAAAAAATAAGAAAGAAAACCTGTATCTTTTATATAATACTTAAACTACAATACTGAATGATTATAGTTACTACCGCTTTCTTTTGTAGCTGTTAACTCATCTAAGATAGCTAACTTATTAAAAATATTCAAATGAAGTATAGAGAAATAACTGGTACAATTTTCTTCTGTTAAATATAAGGTAGCAAGTAGGAAAACGGAACCCCAGTGGCTGCTTATTTTAAAAAAGGATCCTACTCATAAAGGGAAATAATCGTAAGACTGTTTGTACGTTGTACAAAATCCATAGCAACATTTTTTCCCGTTCTTTACGTTCTGAGTTCAAATTTCAACGACGTCGACTTTGCCTTTAATCCTTTTGGAGTCAATGAAATAAGTACGAATCGAGTACTAGGATTGAAGCAATCGACTTAACCATTCCCATCAGAACTGATGACCTTGTACCAAACTTTGAAGCAAAGGTGGTGAGCTGGCAAACTAGTCAGTGCGTCGGACAAAATGCTTAGCGTCATTTCTTCCGACGCTTTACGGTCTCTGTATAAATTCTACCGGTGCCGACTTTACTTTTCATGATTTCGGTATCGATAGAATAAATACCAGTTGACCACTGATGTCCATGTAATCGACTATCGTCCTCCCACAGAATTTCGGGCCTTGTGTCTATATTAGTAAAAATAGTTAAGTAATCGTATCAGGCTTCGTACAATAGCAGTTGTCGTGTAATCGTATCAGGCTTCGTACAATAGCAGTTGTCGTGTAATCGTATCAGGCTTCGTACAATAGCAGTTGTCGTGTAATCGCGATGCACAACACATACGGAGTCCTACAGCAAATAGACTAGATTATACATCTAATACTCATGAAGGAGAGATAAGAAGTTGTAACAATACCTGCAGGATACGAACATCGTTTTTGTTTTGTAAATGTATAGCTGACCAAACAACTATTTCAAAATGACGTCAAACCGTGTGAGCGTCTAAATAAGATGTTCAAAATCACACTGAATAATGGTATCCTAAAATATATATGTACTAAATGTTGATCAGAAAATGCGTCAAGTCTGGGTAACATTGATTAGTTACAGTAAGCACCGATATGACACATACATATATACATGCATACACACACGCGCACACTCACACACACACACTCTCTCTCTCACATACACACTCTCTCTCACATACACATATTTGAAGAATATGTATGTATATATATATATATATATATATATATATATATAAATGAGGATAAGATCAATATTTAAAATATCGATTTTATGACGTGGCCAGCATGGTAATAAAAACCATCAAAGGTAATAATTATTTAAAATTATAATTAAGGGTATCTAAGAGATACCACCATGCTAGATATAGCAGCCATAACTTGACTCTAAAACCACATTAAATGTTCATACAGCACCAGGAGAGAAGACGAAGAGACAAAATGAACTAGCAAATTTTTGCTAGTTTATTTTGTCTCTTTGTCTTCTCTACTGGTGCTATATGAACATTTAATGTAGTTTTAGAGTCAAGTTTTGACTGCTATTTCCAGCGTGGTGGTATCTCTTAGATACCCTAAATTATAATTTTATATATATATACATATGCACACACATATACATACAGGTATGTATGTATGATATATATTCAAATATAATTAAGGATAAAATAAAAAAAAAAAAATTATCAGTGGTCAACATATAAAAAATAGACGTATTTAAGTACATTCATATATATATATATATATATATGTGTGTGTGTGTGTGTGTGTGTGTGTGTGTGTGTGTGTAATACACACGCGCGCACGGCAAGGTCACCAGCCCTCTTCCACACGCACATAAATGCTCCCGTATACACGCGCACGCACACCTTCGTTTTGGGATCACCACTACTTTATTATCTCCCATTCTTTCTAGCTCCCCTGTATGACCCCTCTGTCCGGCATTCGCATGATTGATCGCTAGTCACTACACATTCTTTATTTTCTCTCCCTGTTTCTTTCTGTGTTCCTTTCTGTGGAAGAGCGTAGTCTCGAAACGTTAAAGACCTTTTCACTTCCCGAGCGTTATATTAGTACATCTGTTTGTTGTCTACACCACCTGTCTTCGTCTTTTGTTGTTTTTTTTTTGAGAATTCTCCCTATATATACATATATAATAGTATGAAATAGAATTATAATTAAGGGCACAGAGATTTTTATGTCTATATGCTGAAGATAGACGTTAAATCCGTCTAACCATTTCAAAATATCACTTTATAATTTATACGTGTTGAAAGCGAAGAAGCGGACGGACAAAAATTGAAAAATAAT
>NC_068982.1:54244978-54245610 GCF_001194135.2 Octopus bimaculoides | reverse complement strand
ATAAAGCTATTAATAATAGTATAAATATTAGGTCAAAAAGCTCTTTGGATAGAAAAAACGAAAGGGCATTTTACCTTAATATCATCAAAATCATTTATCCTACACATGCAACTCCCACACACACACACACACACACACACACACACACACGCACACGGAGACAGGGATCACGTTATCAACTCCATCAAGTTTATAGCTGTTACTGCTTTAGGATGCAGCGTACTCATATCCTTATTAGCTTCCCTGAACTTCTGAAACAACCGTAAGCTAACGAAGTTGATTACGTAACTACTACATCCTTGACATTTTATATTACGCTCTGTACACAACTCATGCTACGCACTGAAGCCCATGTATATTGAGTTCTACCACTGTCGCTATACCACAGCGATATATATATATATATATATCTATATATATATGTTGTTGTACTTGGGGATGGTCATATTGCCAGTTTAGCCAATAAAAACACACGCACTGTATATATATATTTTTTTTCAGCTTTATATTACATTAATCTTAATCTTAATCTTATTTCGGCCAGAGTTCTTTCGTCACACTTCTGTGACCTCATCAGTGGTCCTTTAGGACCACTGATGAGGTCACAGAAGTGTGACGAAAGAACTCTGGCC
>NC_068982.1:54241442-54244825 GCF_001194135.2 Octopus bimaculoides | reverse complement strand
TATATATATATATATATATATATATATATATATATGCATGAGCATACATTCTCGCATAAATATGCAGACACAGAGGCTAAATGTATTTTAGTAGTAGACAGCCATCCATATTAGCGCAACCGGTCACCTGTAAACTTGTAGCAGTATATAACGCAAAGCTATTATTTGTCTGAAACCTGAATGTCGTGGCAGTTGTTTAAAACTGTACACTCATAAATGCAATCTGCTTATAAAAAACTGTATAAACTCGTGTGAAAACGTATAGATATTAAAAGCGATAAAGGAAACAGTAGAAGTGAAATCTTGGGAAGAAATTTAATTCTCCCAAGGCACCTTCGCTATGAGATACAAAGCTTACATTCAATTTTTTTTTTATTATTTTCTTTCTTATGATGCATCACAATTTATTATTGTCACTGATATTGTTCTGTACTTCTACTACCACCCTTGAAGTTTTCATTTTGCATCATTTATTTAATTTTATATATATTTTAATTTACGTGGTTATTTTATGTTTTATTTAATTATTTATCTATTTATTTCTTTATCTGTTTAGATTTTATGAATTTTCTTGTAATTTAATTTAGTTTTAATCTTTCTGTAATCTTTTGTCTCGCTAATGGGTTAGTTAGTTAGTTGTTATTGTTGCTTTATCATGAGAAAATACGCGGAAAGGGAATGAGCAATTGGCTGTTTTCCCAGCCTAAGTTAAGAATATCTATTTAGTAAGTCACTGACCGCTATTGGGTTAGCATTTGTTCACTGCACTATTAAAGATAAACAAAAGATATGAATAAGTAGACGGATACAAAATTAGGTATAATCCATACCACGCGCACACACGAATACACACGCATCTATACATGCATGTGCACATATGTAAGTATATAGATATGTGTGCGTGTGTAAGTATGAATATATATATATATATACTTATATTACACACACGCACACACACGTGTGTGTGGCCTGTTGATAATATTTAAATTATTCATTAAGCCAGACAATGCGAGTTATGAGAAATAATGCAAGTCAATGCTTTGTACTTTTACCTTCAATAACTGAATATTTCGTGGTTAGGAACTCTTCTTCAGGAATCTTCGGTGATATTGTGGCGTGAACTCACCTGAAATATTACGTAAGACTACAAGACATCGACTTGTAATATTATTTCTTTTAGCTCCCATTGCTTTGGCTATAAAAATAATTTAAAATCATTGATCGATATCAGATAACGCTTTGTGCAAACTATATCACTCATATATATATTTGTAAAATTGAACAAATTGAAGTCAAGAAGAAGGAGTACGGGAGGACATTTATTTATTATTCGCTACAATTGTTTCGAAGCAACGTTGTTCTCCAAGAATACAGGTATTTGATTATGCAACAGTTTGTTTGCATAATGAGATCTAGTTTTGTTTCCTCAGGCGATATACGAGTGTTATCTCTGTTGATATAAAATCGTCGACTTCAAGGCCATTTTTTCTGTTCGTGGTGGTTTGAATATAGTAGCGGCTGATAGGCCCATGGTGTTTGTTGGACTGCAATGAATGGTAGTAGATGGTACTGGCTGGCACTTAAATGGGATTGGTCTTCTATTTGTTTGTATCTCTGGTCTATTCTTCATGGTTCGCTACACATGTAAATCTCTTGGGCTGATAATCACATATATATAATACACATATATATAATCACATATGTAACCTCGTGGGCATCGGTGCCGATTTTTTCTTCCTCCGTTTTTCCATTCTTTGAACTTTCCTTGTTTCCGACGAAACGTCATACTCTCTCTCTTTCCTTTTCCGAGCGTCTAATAACACCATCCGTATCACGTCCTCACGTTGTTGTTTTTTGTCTTTTTTTTAACTTACACATATATATACATGCATATATGTGTGTGTGTGCAAATATGCTTATATATGTATATGTGTGTTTATGTGAATATAAGTGTATACTTGTATAGTATAAAAGTATATTTGTGTGTATGGATGTGTATGTGCTGATGTTTGTCTCTGTGTGCTATATACAAATAATATTCGGTATAAGACAATACAGCTGTGCGAGTGTGGTTGTGTATTTTTAGTATGTTAATGTCTATTTACATGTACTTCTATGTTGGTGTGAGTATTGTTTTAGTTTCACAACTGTTCATTAGGATTATAAAGTATTTTGAGGTGTGGTTAGAAAATTTGATTAAAATTATGGCCCATAAACTTTTATATTTGATCTTTTGCTATTTTAAGCCTAAATAAATATCACTGATGTTCAATGCTTTCTGGTGGTTTCAACTTTATATCTGCAGCAGAAACACGTATCAGATGGGAATGTAATGAGAATCTGAGATCTCCTTCGGTCATGACAGACCATGGGATTGCACCTAGAAAGTTACCCTCCGAGGCACAAGTCCGGGCAAGGTTGTTTTATGGAAGATCAGCAGTCACCCATGCACACCGGCCTCCCCTCTCCACACCACCAGTGTTATCCAAGGGAAAGGCAGACGCCGATACAGCTTGGCACCTGTGACATCGCAACTCATTTCTACAGCTGAGTTAACTGGAGCAACGTGAAATAAAGTGTCTTGCTCAAGAACACAACACGCAGCCCAGTCCGGGATTCGAACTCACAACCTCACGGTTGTAAGCTCGACGCTCTAACCACTGAGCCATGTGCCTTCGCATGAATAATACTGTAATAAATAAATGAATTTTGAAGATGTATAATTCCCCGTTCTTCATTATTATGTCTTGATTATATACTTTGTGTGCTACATGAAATCCGATGAGGCGAGTTCAGGATTTAATTATCGAGTGAGGTACAGTTTTACTGTTTATCGTAAACAATTCTGCGTATCCCCTATCATTCGATGTGGTTAGTCAAATATGGATTATATCAGAGTGTTTTTAAGGTAGCTATCCCGATTCCAAATGCTTATCTCTTTATGTTACACACACACACACACACACACACGTATGTATGTGTGTGTATATATATATATATATATATATATATATATATATATATACGCATACACATGTACGTATGTACGTATAAATATTAACATATATACACGCATGCACGCGCAATGGATGATAGTCTATAGCTATCTGTCTGAGTTCAAAATTCAAATGGTATATATGTATAATGAAAAACTGCACTAAATCGCTACCGAATAAATGTACATGAGCAGTATGTTTACATTAATCTTTATCTCAGCACAAGCTAAGTAATAACACTGTGTGTATGTATATATATATATATATATATGTATGTGTTTGTGTGTGTGTGTGTGTGTGTGTGTTAGTGTGTGTGTGTGTGTGTGTGTGTATGTATGTATGTATGTATTTGTGTGTGTGTTTGTGTGTGTGTGTGTGTGTGTGTGT
>NC_068982.1:54239451-54240096 GCF_001194135.2 Octopus bimaculoides | reverse complement strand
GTTCCAGTTGATCCGATCAACGGAACAGCCTGCTCGTGAAATTAACGTGCAAATGACTGAGCACTCCACAGATACGTGTACCATTAATGTAGTTCTCGGGGAGATTCAGCGTGACACAGTGTGACAAGGCTGACCCTTTGAATTACAGGCACAACAGAAACAGGAAGTAAGAGTGAGAGAAAGTTGTGGTGAAAGAGTACAGCAGGGTTCGCCACCATCCCCTGCCGGAGCCTCGTGGAGCTTCAGGTGTTTTCGCTCAATAAACACTCACAACGCCTGGTCTGGGAATCGAAACCGCGATCCTACGATCGCGAGTCTGCTGCCCTTACCACTGGGCCATTGCGCCTCCACTATCAAGTATACACACAAGTTGTGATGAGTAAATTGTCGTCATTTTATATGTGTGTATGTGTGCGTGCGTGCATGTGTGAGTTTTTGTATGTGTGAGTGTGTGTGTGAGTATAAGCGTGTATCAAATTTCGGATACTCAGGCGAGATTTGTTTAGTAAGTAACTTTCATATAAAGGAGCGTGTGAAAGAAAAATTATTTTTTATTATATAATCATTAAAAGCCAGAGATGAGAAAAATAAGTCTTAAGTTGGTAAACACTTTGCAAGTGGAATATATATATATATATATATATA
>NC_068982.1:54237532-54239341 GCF_001194135.2 Octopus bimaculoides | reverse complement strand
GGAGTACTGCCTTGAAGGGCTTTAGTTGAACAAATCGACCCTAGGACTTTTTTTTTGAAGCATAATTCTTATTGTTTCGGTCTCTTTTGCCGAATCGCTAAGTTACGGGGACGTAAACACACGAACACCAGTTGTCAAGTGGTGATGGGGAAGCCAAACACAGACCCAAAGATACACACACATACATGCATACATATAGAGAGAGATGCAGCGTGAAGTTTTGTCAATGAACAGGTAGCTGTTAAAATGAAATTTAATTAACGGTTTTTGTGTTTTCCTGAATGGCCTACAAACATATTGCACGCTGCAATTGTTTTTTTTTCAGTACACTATCTATGATCAAGTCACTTGCTATGCAAGTACATCTCCGTAATATATATATATGTGTTTGTGTGCATGAGAGCAATACTTCAAACTAAAATGTTGAGCGTTTGGCTGCAGGACATAGAAAGACGGGTAACTGAAAGAGTTGTACGTAACAGCTATTATTTACCTGACAGCATATGCATGCAAAATACGGTTAAGCAGAACAGCAAAATTTCACATGGGAATTCACAAACTCCACATGGTAGTGGTTGCTGGCTTCCTTCTGGTGGCTGTCTGGTAACTTGACCATACAAATAGCAGCATGGCCAAGTGACCGTAGTTTTTTGCAGTGGCAGAGGTCAATTGTTCCTTCATGTAGTAACAGTAGCTATGGTTTATTGATCCTTTGTTAATACCTTTTCATTGATTTGGGATTTTTGCTTTTTATGATTGGTTCATGATTGGAAGAATTTGATTCATGATAGAGTCCATTTTCAGTTGTAGTGTATTTTGAAATATAACTTCGTAAGGGTCATTGCTTCCAGGATTCTAAGCAGCAATAGTAGTGGTCGTAGTTATAGTGGTTGTACCAGGTTCATTCATAGAGGTAAAAATTACAGCTTTAACAGTAGTTGTAGTGGTAGAAGTGGAAATGGTCGTCGCTGTAGTGGTAACAGTTTTTTCCTGTACTTCAGTTGGAGGAATGGAAGTAATGGCTGTACCACAAGTAGTAATATCCACTGAAGCAGTGGGAATTTTAGAAGTAGCAGCAACAACAGCAACAGAGGCAGCAGCAGCAGTAGTAGTAGTAGTAGTAGTAGTAGTAGTAGTAGTAGTAGTAGTAGTAGTAGTAGTAAATTAGTAGTAAATTAGGTTGGCCTTCGAGCGACAGGGGACTGTTCCTAAAGCATGAAGACCATTCGTACTCTTGTGTTTTGCTCATGGCAGCGTCCTTGTAAGCTCTTTGAAGCATGACAACTGTTTCGGCCGTCGTTTTCTACAGCAGAAAACAAAATTTCACGGAAGAACGTTGTCCCTTCGCTTCAGCCATCGCAAAAATTGACGACCAGGGAAGAAGCACTGCAAAACAAAGACGTACAACGTGGCATTACGACATTATTCGACGACAACGGTCGGCAAACTGATGCCTGAGGGTCGCATCAAGTGGCTTTTAGCGGCGGAAGCCTGAACTACAGCGGGCTTGTCACACAGAGAACGTTTCCAGTTACTTTTGATACCTCCTCATAAGTATGTACAGTCTTGTAGAAAAACCACAAATCTTGTAAAAATATATACATATGTGCATACGTGTATGTATTTATATGTAAGTGCATTTTTAATATATCTATATGTACACACACACACACACACACACACACACATATATATATATATATATATATACATGTTTGCATGTATGGATATGTACACACACATGCATGTGTATATTTATTAATATGTAAGTATATATATATTATATATAACTATATATACACGTTTATA
>NC_068982.1:54234109-54237229 GCF_001194135.2 Octopus bimaculoides | reverse complement strand
AGCATTGAGTTGCTTCTCCAACATACTGAAAATTTAGAAATAGCAGTCAAAAAACTACTGATTCTAAACTACAAATCTTTCTCTAAATGGATGGCGATAGGAGAAGCAACTCAATGCTAATCCCTGTATATTTACGATGATAAATGATATATATATATATATATATATAAATACACACACACACGCATATATAACACCTTTCCACACATACAAATACTCGCACATACGTACTCACATGGCACGCACACATACATATTGTGTAACAAAGTGTAAAGTCGTTATAGTTATTTGCTCAATAAAATGCCTCATCAAATACGCGCATATCAACAAACACAGAGAAACACACATGCGCCGACACAGACACAGACACACACTCGCGCGTACACTTTGATTTACATTTGCTCAATCATTACTCATTCATTTCTTCATTCATCCTACCAGCACTACGAAATCCAACTCTCAACTAGGCCAGTCTTTTCTTCTTGAACCGTTTGCTTTCTTGAACTTTTACATGTTTCCTTTCAACATAAAACACGATATTATAATCAAGTATGTCATATAAAATAATTGAAATTTGAATCCCGCCGGCTGAGAAGGCACAGACACACACACATGACGGATATACTACGAAAGTAGTGGGAATTTTTGTTTGTTTGTCTGTTTGTTTGTTTGGAAAGGATAAGAAATGTACCAACTATAAAAAAAACTAGCAGTTATTTGGTGCTGATTTTTCATCAGCCAATGACTGCATTATGTAATACGTCTACAACCGGATTCCACTATTTACATCCGCCATAAACGCTATTTTATTGCGGATGTAAAGCAAAGTTGGTTATTGTACGTAATAAAACCTTGATAACAGTAGCTATGGGTTTTTTTCTCAAGTTTCTTTCGTCATTATTATTTTTGTTTTCATCGTAGCTTTGTTTAAATCGAGCTGTTCCAACTCCCTCCCCTCCAGCGACCTCAAGTAACAGCAAGGTGGCCATTTTACTAATGGTGTTGCTTATAATTAACGATAATATTTCATTAGAAAGGAGACGAGATTCTGAATATTAACATACTGTTAAATTCTTAATATTGCAGTATTGAAAAAGTTTTCTAAGAATCAAGTATTTTTATGTCGACTATGTTTTTTGTAGAATGTGTTAAGTACGCATTTGAGTTTCTTGTTATTTAGACAAAGTGTTTAAGAGCTGGCAGAATCGTTAGCACACGGGGAAAATGTTTAGACGTATTTCGTCCTTCTTTACGTTTTGAGTTCAAATTTCGCCGAGGCCGACTTTTCCTTTCATCCTTTCTGGATCGATAAACAAGGACCGGTTGAGCACTGAGTATGTAATCGACTTACTTCCTCTTGTGAAATTGCTGGCTTTGTGCCAAAATTTGGAACCAATAATATAATGTAGGAAAGAAGGCCAGAATCTGAAAATTGAGATTTTGTTGAATTTCTTGTAATTCAGTTTTGAAAGAGTTTTAAAATAATCAAATATTTTCAGGTCGACAATGTTTTTCTTAAAATGTGAGAAATGTCCATGAAAACTATTTTAAGTGTTCTCATACATTTGAGTTTTCTTCTTGTTTAGACAAAGTGCTTAAGAGCTGGTAGAATCGTTAGCACGCCGGAGAAAATGCCTAGCGGCATTTCGTCCTTCTTTGCGTTCTGAGTTCAAATTTCGCCGAGGTCGACTTCGCCTGTTATCCTTTCTGCGTCGATAAAACAAGCACAAATCGAGCACTGGTGTAGATGTAATCGACTTACCCCACTCCCTGAACTTGTTGGCCCTGTGCCAAAATTTGAAACCAATATTAAAACCTTGCGAGAGAATTTGGTAGACGGAAACTGAAAGAAGACCGTCGTATATATATATATATATATATATGTATATGTGTGTGTGTGTGTGCGTGTGTGTGTGTGCGTGTGTGTGCGTGTGTGTCTTTGTGTATGTGTTTGTTCCCCACGCACCGTTTGACAACCGGCGCCGATGTGTTTACGTCCCCGTAACTTAGCAGTTCGGTAAAAAAAGATCGATAGAATAATTACATGTTTTAAAATAAAAGTACTGGGGCCGATACATTCGACTAAAACTCTTCAAGGTGATAACCCAGTATGGCCGCTTGTCTAATGACTGAAACAAGTAAAAGATAAATATCAGACTTAAAAAAAAAGTACCAGACTTTTAAAAAAAATACTAGGGTGGATTTGTTTCACCAAACCCTTCATTACGGTGCCCCAGCATGACCGCAGCCTAATGACTAAAACAAGTAACAGATAAATGATAAAGGATATAACTTTAAATGTGTGTTTTAAAAAGGAAATTACATTTTATCTACCATGTAAATATTTTAGAGTTACCATACGCTCTCTTATGAAATAATCTTGCTAGACAAGTCTAACTTCTTAGTTGTAAAAATAAATATACACATACAATGGATAAACTGAATGAATTCCCCACCGGTTTTGTAGATAATAAGGATGTTAGTTGTTCAACTGAACTACCTGCTTACTCAGTGATCGTGTATTCTGCAGGCACTTAACATAATTTTCAAACGGAAGATTTGTGTCAGAGTGTATAACAAGGCAAACCATTTGAAAGAGAGCTGCAGTTCATTCAATGGTTTCTGTCTACTCATTTTCAGTCACCATACATGGGTCAACACGAAACTACGTCTGGAAGTATTTGTCCAGGGAACAGAGTGAAGCGACCGAAACCAGAGTCCTATAAATGTCTTAGAAACATCTCAAACATGAGGACATGTTGACAGTTTTGTATTCGGGTTTTACTCTGATGCCTGAGTATAAGGCATCAGAGATTTTCGAAGGAATCATCACAGGTGGGCTACACATATATACGCATACATACTTGCATGCATGCATGCATACATACATACATACATACATACATATCTTTTATGTTTCACTCATTGGACTACACCCATAATGGGTCACTGCAAAAGAATCGACTCCAATCCTAATTTTTCAGAAGCATGGTATTTATTCTATTGGTCTCTTATGCCGGACAGATAAGTTACGGGTACTTAGAAAAACCAACACCGGTTGTCAAGCAGTCGTAGGGACAAAAACAAGCGCAAAGACACACACACACATGTATATATATA
>NC_068982.1:54224872-54233970 GCF_001194135.2 Octopus bimaculoides | reverse complement strand
GTGTATAGAGGAATATATTATTTTGCTTAAAAGAGTTCCAACACTGTCTGTTTTTTATGTTTTATTTATATTTCTGCAGAACTAATGTGGGGTATAGAATATGGAATATACAATATATAATATGATATACAATATACAATATAAAATAAAATAACATAAAAATGGATGGCACCATGAAAGAAAGTATTGAATGTAGATGAAATATTGAGTGTTCAATATAAAGGATCAAATATATAAATATATAAATATAAATATATATATATAAAGGCGACTCGAGTTTCAGGGCTATTTCCCTTCGTCACGGCCGGTATGACAGACTTATATATATTATCAGGCTGAGTAAGCAACGTTTTGAAACGTGAAATTCATCACAATATATTTCAATAATGCGGAAATTTTATTTATCAAAGTAAGTACCATTACAATCAGCACATTTTTGCTAACGAGTTACAAGTTTGTTTATTCCGATAGCATAAAAATGTGGAGTTCTGGAGCTGATGACCTCTTGGAATACACTTTCAGCATCGATTTGATTTTTGAACTCCTCTCGCAGGAAACTATCGAGGTGCTTGAAAAAGTGGTAATCGGTAGGAGAACTGTCTGGGGAATAAGTTGGATGGGGAAGTACTTCGTAGCCACGTTCCCTCAACTTCTGAAGCGTCGTTAGTGAAACGTGCAGTCGAGCATTGTGAAGAATGATTGGCCCTTTTCTGTTGACCAGTGTGGGACGGAGGAGTAACAGTTTCTCGTTCATTTTGGCAATTTCATGGCAATATGCTTCTGAGCCTCAACCAACCCTCTATAGAGAAGCTTGAGTGCCTCACGATACTCCGCTTGCCAAGCACCCAACTTTAGTCTACACTTGATCCAAGGTTCTAGTTCATTCAAACTAGTAAGCTCAGGAAGTAACGACCGAACGAACGGAGACTACACCTGTTCACCATTCAGGTAGAGCCACAAATGCCTCAGCCTCAGCGCATGTCTGCGCATCAACAGTCAAGGCATCCCTAGCCCACGCTTTAGCTGGTGCTGGCAGTAGACAGAGGGCTTTACAACAGGACTTTTACCCCTCCACAAAAAGCGGAAGAGCAGCCGCTCCAACTTGATCAACCACGAACGGGGGCAAGGCACGACGGTTAGGTGGTAGGTAATCACAAAAGCGATAAACACTCCTGCGACCTCCGCCCTTCCTTTCAGAGGCCCAACCAAACCACTAGCATTTTAACCGGATCCTCCGTACAACGCTCTACGACGTTGTTGGGAAGTATCGTCTTGCTTCTCCAGGTGCCGAGTTGCAAGCTGGCTGACTTATTCCGGTTAACTTTTGCTCCTGCCACTGCCTCGTAGTCTTTAATGGCTTTGCTTACTCTCTGTAGGTGTACCATCCCGGACACGGTGATGGTGATGTCATCCGCATACGCCGAAACCTTCCTACTGTAACCTAGATCGCGTGGGACGCCCTTCAAGCCCTCCAACTTCCGCAGTAAGGGCTCTAGAGCCAACACATACAGAAGTGGGGAGAGAAGACACCCTTTATGAACAGAGCGCTTGATGTTGAACGGCTTCGAGAAGAACCCGTTCACCCGAACGATCGAGTCGATGTTACTGTATAGAGCAATGGTCCGCTCACGGAAGACGGGGCCGAGCCCGAATGCTGCGAAGGCCGACACCAGATACCGATGGTCAACCCTATTAAAAGTCTTGGACTGGTCTAAATGAACCAGAGCCCCACCTTGCCAGGAGACCCATTAGGCTCTCTAAGGTGTAGCGTAGAAGATGGAGATTATCGTATATGGATCTGTCAGGAACAGCACAAGTTTGTGCCTCCTCGACGATTCCGCCAAACGACACGCGCCAACCTTTTTGCTAACACCTTGGCCAAAATATTCAACTCTGTGTTAAGCAGAGTGATGGGCCTGAAATTATTATAATATTCCCTTGTTAGGGTCCTTTCTAAGCAGCGTCACCATTCCCCGGCTCACAGATCTGGGTATAAACCCATTCTGTTGCCAATTGGTGAAAACGCATTCTAGTAGGTGCCTGAACAAGTCTGGCATACTGTTATAAAGCTCGTGGGGGAGACCATCTAGTCCTGGCGACTTGTCTCCACCACAGTCCGACAAAACCTCCTGCAACTCCGCAATTGTGATCGGCCCCTCACAGCGCTCCGCTTCCCGCCCCGAGGGACGCGGCCCGCCAGCGGGGAAGTACGTGAGGTACTTCCTCCATTCCAGCCCGCCGCCCCTCTCGAAAAGCAGGGTGAAATGCTCCTGAAAGACCTTACACATCTCGGGTTTTTTCACCAAGTTCCCTTGATTATTCATCAAAAATCTTATAGTGCCATTATTGCCACGTTGGGTCTCTATCACACAGGTTCATCCCGCGGTTTTGAATCCTTCGCGACCCATTGCATGTTGCTTAGTCCTGACTACGCATCCTTCGTTTTTGGTTTCGAGGTGATGGTTAAGCGCTATTCTCGCAGCTAAAACTCGGGGCGCGGAGCCAGATTTCAGTGCTTCGTCTAGAGTACTAACTAAAGCCCTCTCTACTCTATTTTTCTTAGCCACTAATTCTTTGCTATACCAAACAGACTCAAATTTTATGGCTCTTTTGAGGGCATACCACCATTTGTTGTTAATAATGGCATCACACAATGTCCTCACTACTAACTGTCTAATCTGATTCCTGTACTCCTCATGAGCCAAAGGTGACTTATTGAGTTTCCAGTAGCCGGATCCCTGTCTACGTAACTTACATAAGTCCAGACTACAGTTCACAAATTTGTGACATAGTGAAATTGTAGACTATTAACTAGATTTTTTGTCTATTTCTCTAATTAGAATCTTGTCTAAGTAAGATGACCCATCGCTATTAGTTCATGTCCACAATAGAATATTTGGGAAATCGACTGAGCAGATTATTGAAGCACGGGTTTCCCCTCCTATCAATCGACGAGCCAACGTAATCTACGCATGCATCGCAGATTACTATAAAGTCACCTAACATTTCTATGGTGTGAGACGTCCTAAGTGACTTCTGACTTCTCCAGGCCTCGAAAAAAATCAGACTGGCCAGTTCCCGAGGGAGCATAGACAGCTACTAAGCCTGAATACCTTACCCCTGCTTAGTGTCACGTCAAGAACGACCAACATACCTTCCGGGTCGATGAAGATAGTTCTTGTCTCTAAATCCAGGTTTTTCCTGAGCAGTATAGCAGCGTCTCCCCTCCTCCAGGTAGGCATGGAGAAATAATTTTTTTGTACCCATTTAGGAGAGTGGGGAAGTGGCAACTATAATATCTATTCTATGCGACCTGAGGGCATTAAAGAAACGACCTTGTTTCCACTCTGATCCCAGGCCGCGTACGTTCAAACACCCTACATTAAGAATATCCAGAATGGTTATACTTACAGTTTGAGAGGGGGTGGTGCCTCCATCTCATTCCTTTTGTGTTTAGTTCGAGGCTTGCGAGGTGTCATTGACTAGGCTCTCAAACATTAGTGGGTTAAAGTCTTTCTTCACAGGGCTCATGTTTCTAAATCGATTAGCCAACATGTTATAATTGGCTCGGTCTATTTTATAAATAGCAATGTTTTGAGGGATGTTTTTCCCCAGTAGTCTTTGGTTACGTTGGCCGCATTTAGTATGTGTTTTAGTCGCTGCAGTAGTGACGACTAACAAGTCACTACTGCAGTATAATCCATGTCTAGAAGGGTGGAGAACATTTTGGGCTGGGATTTTTTTTTGTAGTTGTGTGATCTGTTTGTTGTTTTTTTTTTTTGCTTTGATGTCGAGTTAGTAGGGTTGGATGGGAAGGGTCTTTTCTTTTTTTCTGGAAAAAAATTTCCCACCTTTCTCCTTGGGCTTCCTCCATCTCCTCTTCCTCTTTTTTATTTTCCGAAGTTTCATCCTGCGTTTCACCTGCAGCATCTGTTTGTTTTTCTTCAGGTGGGGAAGTCGCTGCTTTTTCGGTAGGAGGTTTGCACTCGACCCTAATGTGACCTTTTTGACCGCACTTGTAGCAACGAAGCATCATCCCCTCTACCGTGACTCGGAGCTTAGTCTCCCTCGCCTGCATAGTTTCTATATTATTTTCTAAATCAGCCGGGGCAGCCTGTACAATCACTTTGAGGCCTTACCCCTGCCAGTTTTGCAGTCCAAGCACTGAGGCTTGAGGAATTGTGATCTTATCCTCCAAGCCGTTTATTATGGCTGCCACCAGCCAAGTGGGATCTACTTCGGGTGGGGTGTCTCCTACCTTAATCTTGGAATTCCGTCTTCCAAGATTAGTAGGTAGGAGAACCACCTCCGCAGTTTTAAATGGCTCCGTTGATGCTTGTTTTGCCTTTTCCTCGATTTTAAAACGGAATACTTCACTCCTCTTGTGATGTATGCCACATCGTTCCAAACTGAACGGAGGCACAGCTCCACCGCCTCTTTACTTGCGATATCCAGTTTTTTTGCTTTGGTCACAAATGATTTATATATCACGGTGCACCGCAGTGCATTCTACGTTGTTTCACTGGGAGGGGTAATCACTGTTTTACTCCCCTCCCTTTCATCGTATCTTTGTATTTTCCGAGCTCATCGCTTCCACAATTTATTGTCTTTTTTTAGACATTGGCTGCTGCAAAATTGCTAGCTTTTCTTCCTTGTATAAACTCTTCTGTTGGCATGCTAATTAAAAGTGTACTGCCTTCTCCGCTTCTGATATCTTCACTTGTACCAGGTTCACTACTGGTCTTGGTTTTAATAGGGGATTTCTCCATTTTTTAAAAAAAATACAACAATATTTTCTCCCTTCACACAAGGGGAAAGCGTTAACAAAGGTCTGCTACAAGCAGAAAAATAGGTGTTTAAAAAAACACTCAAAAGTTCAACAACGTAATAAATCAACAGTGCAAATTCAACAATTAAACACAAATATTACAACATACGCCAAACTTTTCGAACAACGCACAGGAATACACGAACGAACAAGTCGAGAGTGAAAAAAATATCACTTATTGATGCATTTGGGCAAATGTGTCTGTATTATCAGACAACTGCAAAAAGATGTTTTAAAAAAATTCAAAACTCTGCAAAAATACGGTACAAATTCTTCATGGTTCAGAACGTTGCTTACTTTTTTTACTCAACCTGATATATATATATATATATATATACATGCATGTACCTGCTTGTTCCCTCACCCGCCCTCACCTGCCTCTGTCTTTTGCTATCTGTATATCTGAACCATATATACATAATTATATAACGGACTTCTTACCAAATCCACTCACAAGTTTTAGTTGATGTAGTAAAAGCGGCTTGCCCAAGGTGCACAGTGAGAGTGAACCCGAAACCATGTGGTTGAAACCGAACTTCTTACCACACTTACCACACAGCCACGCCAACGATTATGCTTGTGCGTATACATCTTCGTACTTACATATATATGTATATATATACATATAGGAAAATTGAACAAGGAGACGAACTCAAAGGTTGTTGTTAAACCATTTATATCTTGAATTCTTCTACATATGTTTCGACGAATGCACTCCAAAATGTTCGACAGGATAAATTATGGTCAGCAATGCATCAATCTCATCAGGAAGGATGTAAATAACAAACTCATCAAACAGATATGCTCACAGAACTCATCAAACAGATATCTTCACAGAATTCATCAAACAAACATGTTCACAGAAATAGAAAGTCCTATAAAATGTAACGCATTTATATTCATACGCACACACGCGTACACACACTCAAATATGTGACGTGTAAATATAAACATATACCTACAAAAAAAAAATACAAACGTATACAAACACATAGACACGCATTAATATATATACACATACACATAAATATATACATATACACATATACAATATATATATGTGTGTGTGTGTGTGTGTGTGTGTGTGTGTGTATAAAATCTACTTGTCTTAGTCTTTTGACTGTAGATATGCTGGGGCACCGCCTGGAAGAACTTTTAGCCGAATGAATTAACCCCAATACTTATTTTTTAAAGCTTAATACTTCTTCTATTGGTCTCTTTTGCCGAGCGTAAACACACCAACATCGGTTGTCAAGAGGAAGGGGGTAACACACACACACACACATAAGATGGTCTTGTCTCAGTTTTCTGTCTATCCCAGTCCACTCACAAGGCTTTGTTCGGCCCAAGGCTATTGTAGAAAACATTAGCCCAGAAGTGAACCCGGAACCATGTGGTTGAGAAGCAAACTTCTTACCCCCACAGCCACGCTTGTGCAAACTCACAGACATGCATTTTATATGCAGAAAGGAAGAGTTATTCATACTTTTGTATTTCTAAACACAGTTGCACATACACAAATAATTATCCTCTCTCCCCTTGCTCTGTATATCGGTCTTCCTCTAAAACACATGTAGACCCCCTTGGGAACCCATAAACCGAGAGAAATCCTTATACTGACATGTTAATACCCGCCTCCTCCTGTTCTATCTCTCTTTATGCGCATACACACACATGTGTGTATGTATGTTATTCTTGAGTCTGTATTTACAAGTAAATTTATGAGTACGTAAAGTATATATGTATGCAACTATGCATGCATGCATGCCTGCAAGTAGAAATAAATTTAATACAAAAAAAGTTCGGGCGTTATAATTGGTTGTCGACTTTAAAGCAAGAATACAATAAAAGAACTTTTATTTAAAAAAAAAAAAAGAATAGGAAACAGTTGCTATAAAATTTAACAGCGATAGTTGAACTAGCGGCAAGCCCTCGTAAATATGACAATATTAGCAATTGTACTGTTAGCATCGGTATCAGCAGCAGCAGGAGTAGAAGCAGCAGTAGAAGCTGCTGTGACATGGTGTCAGAAATTTCTGCAATAGCACCGACAGCAGCTGCAGCAGCAGTAACAGAAACAGCAAGTAATAATAGCAAACACTGCAATCATAACAACAACCAAAACGATTAGTACAAAATAAGGTTATCTGCCCTGTTTCCCACGATGTGTCAAGTTAGTTAGGTATGGGTTGGAAAGCAAGCAAGTGGTAACGGGGTAGGTTTTACAAAAGAGAGTGGGTACGTAAGAGAGTAAGAGAAAAAAAGAGAATGAGAGAGAGAGAGAGAGAGAGAGAGAGAGAGAGAGAGAGAGGGAATATGAAAGGAAGATGAGACAGACAAGACAAAGACAGATAGTTAGATATACATATATCAGACAAACATGGAGATAGATGAGAGGAGGTAGAATGATCAGGGAGCTACAGACAGACAGACAGACAGAAAGAAAGAAAAAAAAAAGGAAAGAAAGAAATTGAGAAAGTTTTCGTTTGTTTCGATGTCAACGTTTCCCGCTAAAAAGTAAAAAAAAAGTAAAACTGAGAAAAAAATTAGGGAGATAAAGAGAAAAAAAATAATACAAATATAAAGAAGACTATGGAGAAGTAAGACGCCAGCCAAAATAGGAAAATGCGAGTAACCACCTTCCTCTCACTAGCTTTTCGAATTACCTTAGGCAAGTTATGGCATCATTTAAGCCTTCTTCTCTCAGATTACAGACTGCATGTGTGCATAAATGTCAGTAGTTGGGAGCATGCACACACAATAAAATGTTAAAAGGTGCCAGAGTCAATATTGGTTATGTTATGTCCCATAAAGTATTGTCCCCAGTTGAAATGTTGTCTTCCTATAGTGTATCTTTCTTAGACAAATCATATTATAACCACGATAAATTTGAATTTAGAATTGCAAACTAACGAATAATCTAAGTATATTCAGTGGTCCCCCACACTCGGTTTTTATTAGTGGTAGCATGGTTTATCTGGGTAGTTTAAGAATTAAGTATTTTGAAAGAAAAAAAAAAAGCGACAGAAGGAATATGGTGAAATTGCCGAGGGGAGTGGATAATCTAAAGTTTCGAAAATCCTTCGTGAGGGTCAAGATGACAGGAGGGAAATAATAAAAAGGGAGCAGAGTTTTATATCCGATATGTTTCAGAAACTGAACACGTTACAGTTTTGATGACAAAACGGTTGATTCTTCGGTCAGAATTTGGTAACTTGAAGTTACTATGGAGCAGCACTAACTGCAATGTGTTGGTGCCGTAATTGTAGAGGATAGAATTAAATTACCATAATTACTTTCGTTTCTCTTGAACAACAAACCTGCGATGGGGCAATTTTCTATTTCAATCCATGGGTATCAATAGAGTAAAATGATTATCAGTGGGCTTAAACAGGAAAATAATATTGGCTTCAAATTTTAGTATAAGGTCATCCATCAATCTCGGGGGGCGGAGCCAAGTCGATTACATGGATTCCAGTGTTCAACAGGTACTTATTTCAACGTCCCTCAAAGGAAGAAAAGCAAAGTCGACCTCGTCATAATTTGAACTCAGAACGTAAAGACGGACGAAATGCCGCAAAGCAATTTTCCTGGAAGGCTAATGATTCTGCCAGCTCACCGCCTTAGTGTTGTGTAATATTAATACTTAGAAAAAAGACAGCAATTCCTGATTCCAGACTCATTTTGAACGTTGAGCACCCTCCAGAGATAGTTCGATATTTCAAGAAAAATCGATGAAAATAATGTGTCGTAATCCTTTACTTATTTCATTCATCGGACTTCGGCCATGCAGGGGTACCGCCTTGAAGACTTTAGTTGAACAAATCGACCTTAGTACTTTCTATCTGTCTGTTTTGCCAACCCTCCTTGTTACGGGGACGTTAACAAATCAACGCTGGTTGATACGCCAGTGACAAGTAGTGAAAGACAGGTGAGACAACTCACCCTATGTGCCATTCAGGAGCGTTGGACGCAATCATGAGGTAGTGAGTCCGATTCTCGGATTGGGTTGTGTGTTGTGTTCTTGAGCAAGACACTTTATTTCACATTGCTCCAGTTCAAAATGAGTTGCGACGTCACTAGTGCCAAGCTGTATTAGCCTTTGCATGGAGAGGGAAGGCTGGTGTGCATGGATGATATAAACTCAAACTCGAAGACACATTCACACACACACACACACACACATTACGTATTTCTATAGTTTCCGTGTACTAAATCTACTCACAAGGAATTGGTTAACACCAGGCTAAAGTAAAAGACACTTGCGCAA
>NC_068982.1:54216137-54224242 GCF_001194135.2 Octopus bimaculoides | reverse complement strand
TTTAGGTGATACAAGAAAGGGACAAAACATCCAGATAGACGATACAAAGAAAACACGGACAGGTCATTCGCAGTTTTCTCTCTTCAGTCGAGATCCAGATTATCTTTGCAATTTCGGCTGGTTATTCTCGATATTGCTCCAATCTGGCCAGCCCCAAGGAAAAACTAAGCTAAGAGCATTAGATTCCTTGGAAGAAAGCAGCAAATGTATACAAAAACAAGGACAGAATAAAAACGAACAATGTTACACAAATACAGTAGTACAAATACAGTAAGAATAATAACAGGACAAACCAACAGATGTCTTTCGACTAAGGACGAATAGAATTAAAATGGCGTATATGGAAATAAAGCCTTACAGCCGGATACAAGATTTCACAGGCACAGGGAGATGCGATTATTTGGTAAGCGGTGCCGAATTTTACATTTCTGTAAATAATGATAATAATATTTCAAAAGCTTAAAGCTTATAAACGATCACCGTTCTTTGACTAAAGTAAATGACCCAATATTAGACTATTTACCTTAGTCAATGCAGGTGATCGCTTATAAGTTTTAGGCGTGACTGTGTGGTAAGAAGCTTGCTTCCCAACTACATGGTTCAGGGTTCAGTCCCACTGCGTGACACTTTGGGTAAGTTTCATCTGCTATAGCCTCGGGCCGACCAAAGCCATGTGAATGGATTTGGTAGACGGAAAATGAAAGAAGCACATCGTATATATATGTATATGTTTATGTGTGTGTGTGTCTGTGTTTCTACCTAACCCATCACTTGACAACCGATGGTGGTGTGTTTACGTCCCCAAAACTTAGCGGTTCGGAAAAAGAGCCCGATAAAATGTATACTAGGCTTACAAAGAATAAGTCCTGGGTCGATTTCTTCGACTTAAGGAGGTGCTCCAGTATGATTGCAGTCAAATGTCTGAAGCAAGTAAAAGAATAAAAGAATATATATATATATTAAAATATGAATTAGAAGCAGCTCGAGTGTTGTAAACAATATCGAACACACATACACAATGTATGTGTTTTGCATGTTCGCCGGTTGGTCGGCTGCGATTCGACACAGTGTCCCTTTCAAAGCGCTGAGTGTTGAGACACTTGGAAGTCATTGCCATAGACAGGTGAGACAACTCACCCTATGTGCCATTCAGGAGCGTTGGACGCAATCATGAGGTAGTGAGTCCGATTCTCGGATTGGGTTGTGTGTTGTGTTCTTGAGCAAGACACTTTATTTCACATTGCTCCAGTTCAAAATGAGTTGCGACGTCACTAGTGCCAAGCTGTATTAGCCTTTGCATGGAGAGGGAAGGCTGGTGTGCATGGATGATCGCTGGTTTTACCTAAACAACCTTGCCCGGACTTGTGCCTCGGTGGGGAACTTTCTAGGTGCAATCCCAGGGTCCTTCATGACTAAAGGGGGTCTTTATATATATCAGCATTTCGTTTTCATAATTCTTTATTAGCTTTGTGTATTTCTAAGTTAGAAAAATATATATATTCCAACAATCGAACATCGTTTCTAAAGTTTTCCGGTCTCCTAGTTAAAATCATTTTCTTAATAAATAGTTGTATCTGGTACTTATTGCTGTATTTTAAAGTTTTTGACGTTGACAGGAATGAAGAAATTATTTTCACTGTCGTTTCTAAATGATTTTGTGGAGCACTTGTGTTATATTTTGATACTAATAAAGCTTACATGACGAAGTGACATTTCAAATGATCGGTCTTTTCTCATCTTGAGTCACGTCGATTCGACTTGGTAATGATGGTGGTCGTTTAGGGAATCAAATGCCCATTTTAGAAACAGATGAAGTTTCCGATATTTAGCTTTACGCTATGTATTACATTGGCGTCTTGTTCTAGATCAGGCATAGATAACCTTTTTCGAGAATCGGGCTGCATAAGATAGGACTCATCATTATGCGGGCTGCACTACTATAAAAATTCAAAGTGGGGAAAGCAATTCAGAAGGCCTTGCGATCCACAGTTTGCCTCTGAAATAAATTTTCTACTTACATCGAAGACATGCAAACTTTCTTTATTTCTAATGAATTAATGTAGCATGTTGCTATTTGCATTCCTTTTATTACAATTACTTTTTCCGGGTTCTAGTTTTGCCTTTCCTCTAATTCGTAAATTGCGTCAATTTTGAAATATCGAAGGACCCTGGCAAAGTAGTGCTCATAAATAAAACATCAGCAAGATCTTTCTGCTATAGACACAAAGCCTGAAATTTTGTGGTGAGGTGTTAGTGGATTACATCGATCTCAGTGCTCAACTGGTACTTATTTATCGACCCCGAAAGGATGAAAGATAAAGCCAACCTCAACCTAATTTGAACCCAGAACATAAAGACGGTCGAAATGCCGCTGAGCATTTTGTCCCGCGTGCTGACGATTCTACCAGGTTGCTGCCGTTTGGCACAACCAATACCATTTTCAAATTTTGATACAGGGCCATAAATTTTGGAGGGGAGGGGGTATCAATTACTTCAGCCTCAGTACTTGGCTAATACATATTTTATCGACCCTGAAACGATGAAGGTAAAAGTTGACTTCGGTAGAATTTGAACTCAAAACGTGAAGACGGACGAAATATCGCCAAGCATTATATCCGGTGTGCTAACGTCTTTCAATTCACTGCTTTTCAATAATACATGCTTAAAGATAAACTTTTCTTCTCTGTCTGTCTGTTTGTCTGTTTCAGCCCCCCCCTCTCTCTCGCTCTCGTACGCTTTCACTGCACAAACATAAATACCTATGCATGTGTGTGTATATATATATATATATATGCATACGTATATATCTGTGTGCATATGTATATTTACATATACACACATAAGCACACACATATAGATTTACACTCACTATAATTTTTATACACATAGATATGCGTACACCATAATCTAAGATACCTGTGTCGCGCTAAGCTCATTGACAATAGAATTAGGTCATACCGAAAAGTAATAAATGAAATGATTATGTCAATGGAGTTTATGAAGCATAAGATTAAATAATAAATAAGACTTCCTTTGGCATCAGAGGGGTTTGCTTTAGGAATCCTAGATCATATGTCTCTGACAGTTGAACGCACACACCACACAATAAATCATTAGGACATGTATATATATATATATACATGTATATATATATATATATATATATATATATATATATATATATATATATACATACATATATAGATAGATAGGCAGATAGATAGATATGATGCAGATTGGAAAAATGATGAGTAGCCTTAACTGATTTTTAAACTTTATGAGGTTCTCATCAGAGACGCCTACATTATCTTGACCAATCCCAGAGAAATAAGCAGCCTGTTGATAGACTCAAGACATTCGGTAGCTATAGAGAACTAAGCTACTAATTTGCGTAACGTATGCGTTTAAACTTTATTTAATATCAGCAGTCTGTCAACGAGGTTCTCAGTTCATTCAATATCAAAGTATGATGTAATAATATGTGTAACCTACGTAGTAGATATATTACAATGAACAATGCGGACACATGGAGGTTAATATTCTTAAGTTACCAAATCTGGAAAAGTATAGGAAAAGTTATTACATCTGGAAAAGTGCAGCACAAGTTATTACACCTGCAAAAGTACAGGACAAACATATTTATACTTAAAATATTGCAGCTATAGTTCAAATTTTAAAATATATTTAGATTTAAAAACTAAAAATAATAGCTTTTATTAGCTACTTTATTATTAAAAAACATAACTCAAATAATAAATTTAAGGCTAACTGTTACAAAAAAAAATTTTCAATGGCCCCCATTAAAAATGTTTTCAATTACAAGATTTTAAGAACTACTAAAAGTTCTTAAGTAGTATTCAATTGAAATTCCTGTTTTGCTCATCTTTTTGATAAAAAAATTGGCACACTATAATTCATTGATAAAGATACCACAAGGCTGGCCTTCTGCAAATTTCAAAAAAGGTAAGTTTAGTTGATGCCTTTATGATAGAGTTGAGGTTTAGGGGAAAGTACAGTGATATTTTCTGGAACGGGGTACCCTTCCTAGTTAAATTTTTTGTCTGAGGTGCGGGGTAGTATACCATATAAAAGATTCTTCTTGGCGAGGGGCTACATAGCTCATATGGTATGAAATGTCGGGGGAGGTAAATCCCTGAATATATCCACGCCGTACAGATATGGAAGTATTTGAAAACTTGCAATTGAAAAGTTTTTTTTTTCACTTCTTGCTAACAGTTAGCCTTAAATTTATTATTTGAGTTAATTTTTTAATTATAGAGTAGCTAATAAAAGCTATTATTTTTAGTTTTTTAATCTAAATATATTTTAAAATTTTAACTATAGCTGCAGTATATTAAGTATAAATATGCTTGTGCTGTACCTTTCCAGGTTTAATAACTAAAGAATATTAACCGCCATATCTCCGCATCGCATTTTTCATTGTAATCTACTTTTTTCCAGCCAATGCAATTAATAAATAGTGACAATTAATTATCTATAATTTTACCTGATTAAAAGTTCTTAATTTTATTTAATACTGTTATTAAATAATTTTTCAATTATTTTTCATGTTCCATGATTGAATTAAAATAAGAATAAGTATTAATCTAAATAAATAAAAGAATGAATTGCAAGAGCACTTTTTATGTTATATTATCTCATTATGAAATCGAAAATTGTAACTAAAATTAGAAAATGAGCGAATGCATCTACCCTGCGGCACGTGGAGCCGTGCTCTCATGGTAGGACACCCACCACCTTTGTAGAGGAAATTATTAGAATAAATTAATAGAAATAGATTTATGCTAGAAAGGTGGTGCGTGAGTACAACTTGATGTTGGTCTTTAAGCAGTGTTAGATTGCCAACATATTAAATAAGTTGTAAATAAGCGTTAGTTTATTAAATCATGCATATAAAATAAAATAAAATAAAATTAAATTAAATTAACAAAAATCGGTGACTGGCGAATTTGCAATTTTTTTTCCATTGTGGTAGTCAAGAAACGCAAGTTGCTGAGCTGGAAATGCTAAATATTGATTCAAGCTACTTAAATGTAAGATATAAACAATCAGTATATTAGTCAATGAAGCAGTCATTCAAACTAAAAAATTAACTAATCATGGTAATTATAACTATAAGTTTAATTAAGTATCCAATCAATAATTAGTGAGTAAAAGAAGCCAAAAAAAGTACGAAAGGATAAAAGTAAAGGTAACCTCAGCGGGATTTGAACTCAGAACGAAAAGACATACAAAAGGCCACTAAGCATTTTGCCCGGCGTGCTAACGATTTATATTAATCTGATGATTACTTAATACTTTTGTAGAATACACATTTATTAGTCTTAAACAAGAATGTTGACTGTGATTCCGAAGTTTCGGCCAGCTAAGCCATATTCTGACTGCTCTCTCTATCTCTCTACACACACATATATATACATACATATATACACATATATCTATGTATGTATATGTATGTATGTGCGCGTGTGTGTGTGTAAAAGGTGATACATATGTACGTACATACATGCAGAGTGGCTGTTGACTCATAGATGAATATGACCATCACTGACAAATGATCCTATCCTAAACGTTAAAGACAATGGCTGTCAGCAATGCCCAATCTGAAATTTAAAGCCGATAGCAGCTTGCACAACACCGTTAAGATACTCATCTACAAAGTCAACAATCCAGAAACAAGTAAGCGGAGAATTTCCGGGTTTGCAATGAAGTAGGTGTTATTTCAGTATTTCTTTCTGCCAGAGAGATGTCCAAACAAAGACTGGGTATCTCTCACTCCCAGCTCTACTGAGTTCATCCCTCCTTTGACAGGTTTTGTTTTTCATCCTGCAGGTTGACCGACATAAACTATCCTCCTTACCAACAGGGCTTGTTAGGATTTGCGGTTTAGTCACCAGCGGCCCGACTATGCAACAGATTGTACTGACTTACATGTTACTAGTAGCAATAGAAGCGACCGGACATTCATTATGTGCATATTTATGTATGTTTGTGTATGTATGAATGTATGTATGTATGTCATTATTAAGTTTTATTTGAAGATTCCTTGCCAATAGAAAAAGAGCCGGTTTCTAATCTAGATCCAAGGCTTCTTCAATGAAATTTCAACAACACGAACAGGGTATTTGTGTACTTGTATATCTAGACATACTCATATATACATATGTATGTACATTCATTATATTAAGGGGTATTACTATGCGTAAATGCCTCACACTGTAAGGGACTCCGAAAGTCAAAACTACTTTAATAAATATACACAGTATCGAAAGCGGGGGAATGTAAATAGGAAGTCGCCAATTAAAAACAGATTTAGCCGCAAACACATATGATTCAATAGTCAGTGTACATAATGCACTCTGTACTCATCAGGCCACTTTCAAGTTACTTTCCCCGCTTTCGATACTGTGTATATTTATTAAAGTAGTTTTGACTTTAAGAGTCCCTTACAGTGTGAGGCATTTACGTGTAGTAACGGCCCTTAATATTAAGAATGTATTTATATTTAAAGGGAATAATTATATACTTTGTATAAATTTTTCCCTTGGCTGGTTTTTCACTCAGGCTACTTGATAAATTCTTATATAGATTTTATCCTTATATTTAATTTAAAATATGTATGTATGTATGTATGTATGTATGTATGTGTGTGTGTGTTGGAATTATTTCATATATCTTAAAATTAAATTGGTGTGGTCTCAAATGGCTTCTAGGACAGCGTACAATTATAAAGCAAATAATCCATCCGATATTAGTTTTTGATGCTGTCTCGTACAATTTTGCAACGGAATTGACAGATGTACTCCATAGAAATGTACGAGTACATGCAGTGGCGAACATTTAATGACAGTTGTTGAGTATAGCTAATTTGAGGAAACTAAGCTGAATCTCAATGGTTTTTAAATAGGGTCGCTAACGCGCGCGCGCGCACACACACACACAGGTACACACAGGGGCACACAGCAGCACATACAGAGGCACACACACATGCACACATTCACAGACATTCACACATACACACACACACACAGTCTTTCTTACTCTCTCTGATACACGCGCTCGCACATACGCACACAGAAAAAGAGCATACCTTAAAAGAAGCAGTCCCTGCCCTCGCTAAACCTATAGACATTATTGTTTCTGTTATAAATACGAAGCCTAAAAGCCTCAATCAATTACATCGACTCCAGTGTTCGACCGCTAAAGAATGATAGGCAAAGTCGACCTCGGCAACGTTTGATCTTTAACTTAAAGCCAGAAGAAATGGTGCTAAACATTTTGTCCGACGCGTTTACGATTCTGCCTGCTTGTTGCATCAACACCTTTATAATGCAATGCAATCTAGGGCAAGTATCTTCTACTATAGCCTTGAATCGACCAAAACCTTGTGAATGGATTTGTTAGACGGGAACTGAAAAGGCCCGTCGTCTACACCGTCTGAGTCCGATGAGCTAGATTACTGTGAGGAACCTACGAAACTTTAAGTCGCATGGAACCGCATCAAACTGTTTTAAATAATATATGTAACTCCTACTAAATGCGTTGGGTACCTCTTTCTTTCTTATACACCTCCCGTGTGTGCATGAGTGTTTGTACTTATGTTTGTCCCATACCATTGCTTGTCAACAGGTGTTGATATGTAGATGACACCGTAAAATTGAAGTCCACCCTGCTCAATACCTCCGTCCAGTTCTTCTCTATCTGGAGGCCTGGTCCAAACCAAACTCCCAGCAACTTAACCGATCCCTCCGTCCAGCGCCCAACAGTGCTGTCTAAAGGCATCGACTTGCCAACCCAGGTGCCGAGTTGTAAGCCGACCGACTTTTCCCGGTTAATCTTTGCTCCTGCCACCCCCTCGTAAGCCTCAATAGTCTTACCCACTTCACGTAGGCGTGCTACTGAGGTTACGCTGATAGTGATATCATCCGCGTAAGCCGTAACAAACTCCTCTAGACCTGGTTCTCTCGGAATGCCACTCAACCTCCGCAGTAGTGGCTCGAGAGCTACCATATACAAAAGCCGTGAGAGCGGACATCGTTGACGAACCGAGCGTCTGATACAGAACGGCTTCGAAAGGAAACCGT
>NC_068982.1:54206159-54215114 GCF_001194135.2 Octopus bimaculoides | reverse complement strand
TCTTTTTACCTTCACTTGGTCCGCATTGCCAGTCCTCCAGGCTTCTTCTAGTTCCTTAACTATACCATCTCCTATTCTTAGCTAAACTTATGCTAAACCTAATAGACTCATATTTGATGGCTCTTTTTAGGGCGTACCACCATTTGTTATTAATGATGGTACCTGTCAATGCCCTTTGTATTAACATCTTGATCCGCTTTCTGTATTCCTCAATCGCCAAAATGGACGTATTGAGTTTCCAGTAGCCAGATCCCTGACTATGTAACTTATCTATTGTCAGTTTACAGGTAACCATCTTGTGGTCACTAGCTGACTAGAAAAAACTCTGGACACTTTGCTATAGACTTATCTGTTTCTCTAATTAAAATCCTATCTAGATATGATCTGGAAGACCCGTCACTATTTGACCACGTCCACTGTGGAGTGTTCGGGTGTTCCAACCTATATGGGTCTGCTAGCTGAAAGTGACTTAGCAGGTCCCGTAAGCCTGGGTTACATTTTCTGTTCGTGTTCGAGCCAACACAATCTGTGTGTGCCTCACATATTGTGTTAAAGTCTCCTAACAATACTAGCGAATGCGACGACCCCTGTGCGTAACTGGTACTTAAAATTATCGACACCGAAAGGATGAAAGGCAAAGTCGACCTCGGCAGAATTTGAACTCAGAACGTAAGGGCAGACGAAATATCGTTAAGCATTTCGCCCGGCGTTTCTGCCAGCTCGCCCCCTTTCATCCGTACTAAAATTATTTACTCAACTTATAACGAAGTCCAACTGTTATGTTGAACTGTTTGAACATAACTTTTTGTTTTGTTCTTGTATATCCGTGAAATAAATATTTAAAACCAAAATACTTTCGATTAGGAATGGGGCAGACTCTTTCACCCATGTAATAATATATTCAGATACTAAATGGATAACATACGGAGGGCATAAATTCACCCGCGAATGTAAACAGAGTCACGTATAAAGTCACACATTAAATTAATAGACCCACCGAAGATGTGAGATATAGTTTCCATATGTTCCCAAACATCTAACACAGGTATTATTCTTTTTGGTATTTAGTATAAACAATATACCTTTGTCTTTTTTACTCTCTATGTAAACTCCTCTTACCTCGCACAAAAAAGCAAAAAAAAAAAAAAGAGGTAAAAGATAGCTCCCTCATAAATAGTAACAGGTTGTGCGTAGCCTAATTATTTTTGAGTTTCATCTGTTTCTTAACTTGATAAAGGACTAACCAGCTGCTTAATTAAAACACTTAAAACAGCGGGCTTGTATGGAACTGACACTGCTAAAAGAAGTCAATCCGAAGAAGAAAAATATCGGGATATTCCTTTTTTTTTCTTTTCTTCAAGTCTTACAGCATTACTAACTATATTAGGTTCTCTTCTCGGCTTGAAACGACATAGAAACTTGAACCTCTTAAACTTAATTAAACCAACAGTTGTGTCATGTATTGAAAGAAGAGATTCTATTTGACCACTAATTGATAATTTCCTCGCTTTTCTTTTTCGCTGGTGCCCTTTATTTAAATACCCGTATTTTATTATTCTTCAATGCTATCACCGCCATCACATCAACATGCCTATACACCAACACTTCCAAACCCCCCAGATGACAACCACCCGTACCACTACTACTACTACCTACCCCCACAACAACGCCCTCTACCAATACCACCACCACTACCATCAGCATCACCACTCATCCTGACAATGATGACGGCCAAACCCTCGCATTCTACAGCCACCATCCCCGCCACTACCATTTACTCTTCCACTAACGTCTATATTGCCATTATCATCTTTCAACATCACTATTATCTTCTTTAATATCACCACAATCAGCTTTAGACCTACCAGGCTATAACAAACTCCATTATCATCACCTTTGTCAAAATGGTGACAACCACAACACAGCTATCAACACTCCTGCCACCATTATCATCGTCAGCAGCATCACTAACAAGAAAACATATCTTCACTGGCCCCAAATATCTGTTTTCAGACTATTACTACTCCCACTGACATCACATTTGTCCAGGCCTATCGCCACTAAAACATTTCTCTTCTATATCACCATCACCAGTGAATACCATAATGTTACCGTCACTTCATAGCTGCTATGACAGACAGCTCTCTTAATTAGCTTCACCTCTATCAGCACTATTAAATCCTGTAAGTAACGCCACTTCTCTATCTTAATTTCTCAGCCAGTCCACTTTTCAAGCACATATTTTGGAAGTGTTCATGTCTGTACATTGAAAGACTCTAGTAGATTCCCGTAAAACCATTAAGATATTTAAAATTTATCTTTCGTATCAGAATGTAAGCCTTCCACTTTATTTCACAATTATTTGAAATGCTTTAAAGCACGGGTGGCGGGGTTTCAATTGAAAGAGTAATGGGCACAATGCGTTGGATTTATTGGTTTCAAATTTTGGCACAACACCAGCAAGTTCGGGGGAGGGCGATTACATCGACCGTAGTACTCAACTGGTACTTTATTTCATTTCATTAATTAGCCATATAGGCTTTACACAGAATGGCCGTAGCTAGGGCTGGACAAAGACAAATGTAGAATGAAAGGATGATACATATGAAAAATGAGAGGGGCGCCGACGCCCACAGATCAACAACCCCTTCAACTGGTACTTATTTTATCGACCCCAAAAGGATGAAAGGTAAAGTCGACCTCGGCGGAATTTGAACTGAGAACGTAAAGACGGATGAAATCTTGCTAAGCATTTTGCCCAGCGAGCTAAGAATTCTGCCAGCTCGCCGCCTTATGCGTTCTATTCATAGACTTCGCTTTACGTTCAGCACAACCCATTTTAACCCACTTTCCTCGTATGAGGACAGTTTTATTTAGTTTATCTACCTCACTAAAGGTTAACTGGACGCAAAATAGTGCTTGTTGTATTTATATAACTATTGTATTTGGTTTATTTACAGCAATAAGGGTTAACTGGACGCTTCCATATGTTTGTTATCCCTATTTATATGACTATCTTCAAAATTTTGACATGGTTAACCTGGGTTAAAATGGGCAAAAAGATTTCATTAAGTTTCCGTAAAACCACTTGAAGCATCCCTTTTATATTACAAGATAAACCCTCAGTTTGAATTGTCATTTCGCTCTTATTTGAAAAAACTTAACGTACTGGCACAGAAAATTGATAGAACAGCAGACAAGATGCTTTATGATATTTAGTAACTTCTTTTCACAGTCAGAGTTCATTTTTTAGGTCTCGATAAATTAAATACTAGTCAAATACGGCAGTCAAAACAATCAATTGTTCTTAAGGCAGCGAGCTGGCAGAATCGCTAGGACGCTTGCACGCAATGCTTAGCGGCATTTCGCCCGTCTTTACGGTCTGAGATCAAGTTCCACTGAGGTCGACTTTGTCCTGCTTCCTTTCGGTATCGATAGAATAAGTACAAGCTGAGTACTTACTTCCTCCCTCGAAATTGCTGACCTTGTGCTAAAATTTCAAACAAATATAATCAATTGTTCTCGTCGTCAAATCTGCAGCCTTGTGTATATGTTCGAAATCATTAGATGAGACGTTTGGCAGCGAGCCGGTAAAATCGTTAGCGCGTTAGAAAAAAATACAGTGCAATATTTTTTTCCGCCTCTTTACATTCTGAGTTCAAATCACACCGACATCAACTTTACTTTTCATCCCCATGAGTTCGATAAAAATAAAGTAAAAGTATTGGATCAATGGCAACTCTATCACTTCAAAATCTTGAACTGTTCCTTCATGAGAAACCATAAAGTGTGTTGGAGTGGCAGAATCATTAGAGCGTGAAAAAATGCGCTGCGGCATTCGTTCTGGCTCTTCACATTCTGAGTTCAAATGTTGCCGAAGTTAACTTTACTCTTCACCCCTCCAGGTTCTATAAGATCAAGTACCAGTCAGGTACTGGGTCGATGGCAAGCGATCGTTACATCCTCCACGCAAAATTACTGGAGTTGTGCTTAAATCAGAAGCTATCTTGTAAAAATCTTTTAATGAACGTTTCAGCTGATGAAAGCAGTTTCCGCCAATCAAGCTTCTATCTAGAACAATGCTAAACGATAGTATTTAGAAACATTAAATGATGGTTTCAAAGTTTGGCTCAAGGCCAGCAATTTTTTAGGGGAAGTCGATTACATCGACTCTAATACTTGACTGGTACATATTTTATTGACCCTGAAAGGACGAGAGGCAAAGTCGACCTCGGCTAATTTGAACTCAGAACGTTAAGACAGACGAAATGCAACTAAGCAACCGCTATTTATTATATTCGGCGTGATAACGATTCTGCTAGCTCGCCGCCGTAGGAACATTAAACAATCCCTTTTTACTGTGGGCACAAGGCTTAAATTTATTTGGGAGGCGGGCTAGTAGATTATATTAATCCCAGTTCTTCACTACTACTTATTTTATCGACTCCGAAAGGTCAAGAGGCAAAGTCGACGTCGGCGGAATTTGTTCTCAGAATGTAACAAAATGCTGCCAACGATTCAGCCAGCTCACCCGCCTTAGAAACGTTAAATAATCCATTCTACTGTAGGATTAGGACTGGACTTTGGCAGGAGGAGGCTAATCGATTATATCGACCACAGTACTTGACTGGTTCTTATTTCATCGACCTAAAATGATAAAAGACAGAATCGACTTCGATGGAATTTGAACTCAGAACGTAGAGACAGCGTGCTAACGATTCTGCCAGCTCTTTAACACTTTGTCTGCATAACAAGAAACTCAAATGTATCAGAACAAGAGAAATTGTTCTCATGGGTACTGGCCACATTCTAAGAAAAACACTGTCAACCTGAAAATGCTTGATTCTTTCAAAACTCTTTCAAAACTGAGATACTACAAATTTAACAGAATCTTACTTTTCAGATTTTGATGTCTCCTTTCGTACAATATATCATTGGTTTCAAATTTTGACCAAAGGCCAGCAAGTTCGAGGGAGAGCGTAAGTCGATTACATCGACCCCAATTCTCAACCTGTACTTATTTTATCGACCTCCAAAAGAATGAAAGATAATCAACTTTGACGTAAGTAGAACTCAGAATGTAAAGACGAACGAAATGCCGCTAAGCCTTTTGTTCTGCGCGGTAACGATTTTGTCAACTTGCCGCCTAAGAAACATTAAACAATAAATATATATATTGTGTTAGTAAAACTCCATAGTAAGCCTCGTAATATTTTGCTTTTGGGACCTTATTAAAGATATATTATTTTAATAAAGTCTGACAAGAGCAGGAAAATTCAGTGAACCATGTATTTTTGTTAGTAATATCTGTTTGCGTTGGGTTCAATGCATTCTTTTTGTTTACTTAAGCTTTTTGAATTTTGAATTCAGAAAAGTATAATAAGACGCGCTTGAGTGGAAACTTTATAGTGATAGGCGATACGACTACAATTAACGTTTATATGAAAGAAATTTAACTGACTTATTTGTAAAAACTTGTTTCAGCAGGTGGATGTATACACACGTGTACGTACGTTTGCATTCGTTTATAAGATACTTAACAAGCTCTTATTACAATAATATCGCCTCAGAAAACATAGGTATTTATTTGTAGGTGGCTGTGTAATAAGCAGTTTGCTTCCCAACCACATGGTTCCAGGTTCAGTTTTAATGTGTGACACCTTGGGCAAGTGTTTTCTATTATAGCACCGAGTTGACCAAAGACTTGCGAATGGATTTAGTTGACGGAAACTGAAAGAATCCCGTTGTGTGTATGTGCACACATATACACACACATTTATATGTATGTGTGTAATGTGTGTCTTTCAGCCCGTTTTTGTCCCACACCACCGCTTAATAATTGGTGTTGGTTTGTTTACGTCCTCATAACTTATCGGTTGGACAAAAGAGACCGATAGAATAAGTAATAGGCTTTAAAAGAAAAAAATACTGGGGGTCAATTTATTAAACCAAAAATTCTTCAAGGCGGTGCCCCAGCATGGCCGGTATCTCATGACTAAAACAAATAAATGATAAAAATAAAAGAACGTAAAACAAAATATCGCGAAAGGAATTCAGTTTTACTCAAGGCTCGGCCTAATTAAGCTGCTGTAATCAACCCATCTTTTTTTAAGATAGTAGACTGCAATCTGATGGCTCGGGCTACTATTTCTAGCAAGTCAAGTGACCACGTAAAGCCCTCTATATAGCATAGGACGTCTAATTTATGTATGACTATGTATTCTCATAATATAGGGAGTAAAATAATTTGCTCAAATATAAATTTCCTTTCTAAAGCATAAAGAGAGAGAGAGAGAGAGAGAGAGAGAGAGAGAGAGAGAAGTCAGTAATTTTTGGAAGAATATTTAAATAAGAAACATAATAAAAAAGAAGAACGGTATGTCGATTGGAGTGGCTAGCTATGAATTTATGTAATTATTTCACTCCTTTATCATACCCACCCCACTTTTAACAGCAGTTATTTAAAATCCTGTTAAGTTATTCAAATGTCAAATGGTGCTCTGCCATTTTAAGTTCTGTACAGAAAAAAAAAGAAGAAAAAAAAAAGCAAGAGACAAATCAGAAGAAAACAAAAAAGGAAAAAGAAAGAAAAATGAAAGGGAAAGTAAAAGAAAAAGCTAACACAAAAGTAAAATAGGAAAAATTAGAATGTAAAAGGTTACTTTTTGAAGTATAATAATGTAGAAAAAAAAAGTCTATTGCAACTGTATATCTTTTCGAAATATTTTCATTCCGAACATTGACATTTTATCCGTTATCGTCTGCTTACAAATCTTTTTTATTTTATGTAGTTTTAACATGGTATTAATATTCGATCTTATTCTCTGCTCTTTTTTTTTTCTTTTTCCTAGACGAAGGTCTCAGTTAATTGTTGAGTAATCTTTACATCTCAAAACCTGAATAATTTAATATACTAAAGTAAAGACAACAATAGATAACGTGAAAATAATTTTTGATCAACCGAAGTTATAACCGTAACGAGAAAAGTCCTAAGCGTTAATGAGAATTTTTCTTAAAGGAGAGAAGTGGGGTAACTTTCAACTATTTCGTTTACTAAAAATTAATTTCATATATGCAGAGAAGTGTGAATTCGACATATTGTAGCTAAGATCACAACTCCAGATATGTTTCTGTCTTTTTGAACCGCTTCAGTGAAGCAGAATCGATACAAAGTTACCTAACCACACACAGTCTTACTCACTAGGATACAATTAAGGATTGTGTGTATACATTTGTATCGTTTCTATTTCTTGACTACTACTTATTTTATCGAATTCTGATGCGGGGTCACTGTCATTATTGACTTCCACCATTCTAAACCTATATCAAAGCAGTAACTTTATTTCATTTACTCTATTAGTGCCCCCGAGACAATGTATCATAATTCTGTTTCCCCCATTTTACGATGATATTTAGCATGGAATCTGATAGAGAACAATACTGACAAACTTAATCTTGCTTTGGAAAAGAATTTCGTACCAATGGTGCTCTGGGAACTCCACATTACCAATTCTATATTGAAACACGACTAGGTATTTTTGTTTAATCCCTATCCGTATAGTGCAAACACGTGATGAAAGGCTGACTAGGCATGGCTATCTCGTCTTTTCGAAGACATTATCAAACGTATATTTAATTCCTTAGTAGAGTAGGGTGAGATTGGGGACAATTTTGTTTCACTGTTATTTCTAGAGGGTCAAATACGTTGGATTACTAGAGGCTGATGTTATATCTGGGATGTTATGCTACATATCTGAACATTAGAAATACCGGGAACAAATTCAAGGATAGTTCTAACATTTATTGATTCGGTCCACCGATGTATCATTGTGGAGGCGTATGGCATAGTGGCTCCTGATCGTAAGATTGTGGTTTCGATTCCTGGACCTGCGTTGCGTTGTGTTTTAGAACAAAACATTTCATTTCACGTTGCTCCAATCCACTCAGCTGGCAAAAACGTAACCTTGTGACGAACTAGTGTCCCGTCCATGAATTTTTTCATTACGAAATTTTTCGTTATTTTTTCATTATGAGGTTTTTTCACGCTGACTACTTGATAAATTCTTATAAAGAATTTATCCTATATTATATTATAAATAATTAGAATATATTCAGTGCTGAATATCATTCTGTATAAGCACATGTTACCGAGATGCAACTGGATAAATTCAAATCTCTTTCAGGGATATATAATTGTGAACAAAAGTCATCATTGCTGTGATGGCTACATCATGGTAGGTGATTCTTGTTTATTTTTATATATCTTGACCATACGTGTACTGATGAACAAAAGAATACAGGTTACTTCACAGTTTTTTCTGTATTTGATTGAGAAACCAGTGGTCTACCGTTGAGTTAAATGTTTTTAAGAGATAAATTTTGAAAAGCTGCATTCCCTCGCTTTCGGTAAATATGTTGCTTATTTTTGGTAGTTTTTTTTACCTATTTAGTCCCTCGATAGCGTGAGGCATTGATACACAGTTAATACCCTTTATATAAAATTATATATATATACACACATACATATATATATATGCGCTTGATAGCCGGTGATGGTGTGTTTACGCCCTATAACTTAGTGATTCGGCTAAAGAAACCAATAGAATAAATACCAGGCTTGAGAAATGTACTTCAAAGTAGTGCCCCAGGATGGGTGCCGTCTAATGTCTGAAACAAATAAATGATGTATGTATATATGTGCTTGTGCGAGCATGTGTGAGTGTTTGTTTGTATGCAAGTATGTCTGTATTACGTATGCATGTATGGAGTTTTACTTGAGTCTACGAAGGAGATGCGGGGTGGAGGACATTAGATTTCTTGCTGTATACCTTCAGCCTTGTTGGTTACAGATTTTGTTATAGACTGATATAAATACTTCTAGAAAAAAAATCCACTCTAGAAAAGAGGAATTAGAGAGAGAGAGAGAGAGAGAGAGAGAGAGAGAGAGAGAGAGAG
>NC_068982.1:54205504-54206149 GCF_001194135.2 Octopus bimaculoides | reverse complement strand
AGGAGAAGAATGAAAGAAAGGTGAGAATGGAAGAAAGAAAATAGAGGGAGGAGTCGAGAGTCTGAACGAGAAAAACAGGAGAGAAGATAAAGAGAGTGTGAGAAAAAAGAGGAAAAAGTCAGGACAAAGATAATGGAAGATGATAAGACATTGAAAATATGTGTGAAAGAGAGAGATAGAGAGAAAGAGAGAGAGAGAGAAAGGGAGAGAGAGAGAGAGAGAGAGAGAGATAACGTGTGGGAGAGAAAAAGCGTGAGAGAGAGAAAAAGGCAGAAAGAGAGAGAGAGAGAAAGAGAAAGGAATGTCATGTTGAAGCTGCGTCACGAATGACATGACTATACTGTATGTAATGCAAATATATAGAGCATTTGAGGCCTTTGACCGGGTAATAACCTATTGTATTACGTCATCTTTAAAAGTGTAGACAGATTAAGTCACCATGTAACATGAAATATCTAACCGAACGCCTGTATTTGGGTGTATGCGTTAACTTATGCATGCGTGCAATGGGCTACACAAGTATACTTTTAAATATACAGTACATATATATGCATACATACACACACAGATATACACACACAGAGTTAAATATATATACATACATACATACATATATATATATATATATATATATATATATATATA
>NC_068982.1:54204417-54205071 GCF_001194135.2 Octopus bimaculoides | reverse complement strand
ATATATATATATATATATACACACACAGTCATCTATATGTCAATATCTGTCTCTCATTTAAGTTTGTGTGTGTATGTGTGTGTGTTTGAGCGTGTGCGTGTGTCTATATTATGGTTTGTTAGAAGAACACGAAAATATATACATATGTATGTATGTATATATGTATGCAATTAAACATGTATGTTTGCATGCATATATGACTGTCTGTTGAAGGCATGCGTAATATGGGAGACTAACTGGAAAAGCAATGCTTGTGATCGGCACCAATGGAGAAGACAACTAAAGGAAAGTGTGGGTATTTTCAGAAAAAAACCCACTGCTAGTGTAGTGAATGGGGGGAGCTTGGTCTGCAATATCTGCAGATGTGCATGTTTATCAGAAACTGGGCTCATTAGTCACCCGTTTAGCCATAAGTACAAAGTATAAATTTTTCTGAGTGCATAATGTTGTTAATGGTCAGTGAGAGATTTCCTCATTCATGAGTTGACAGTCATCATGTATGTATGTATGTATGTATGTGTGTGTGTGTGTGTGTGTGTGTGTGTGTGTGTGTGTGTGTGTGTTTATGAATATACAAGGGTCATCTGAAAAGTTCATAGGCTGGCCAAGATACTTTCATGGAATGTGACAAAATAATGGGTTTTTTTTTTTCAA
>NC_068982.1:54201017-54204407 GCF_001194135.2 Octopus bimaculoides | reverse complement strand
CACACTTCTTCAATCAGTGTTGCAGTGCTCCGATTCCATTGGTGAAAAATCATTCATCCTGTTGGTAAAAATAAAAAAGTCAGCAACAGCAGACATGACAATGATAATCACTGCGATACTGGTTCCTAGCCAAGATTTTTTTTCGTGAAGGGCAATAGATGATCGTCAGATGGAACCAAATCAGGAGAATTGGGAGGGTGAACATCCAGTACAAAGTCAGTCACGCACAGCAGCCAATGAAATCGAGGGCTTGTGTAGTGAAACACTGTCCCGATGAAACAAGACCTCCTTTAGTAAGTATGAGGAAAGAAACAAAACAGTTATTAACAAGATTTGAAATTAAAGCTTGCAAGATTTCACAGCACTAGCGTCACTCCTTCATAGCCAGCCTATGAACTTTTCAGCCCACCCTCGTATGTATATATGTATGTATGTGCATGATCTTGCATATATGTATACGTACGCACACACGCGCGCGCGCACACGAACACACACTTCTTTATTTATTTGAGACGGCCTATGACCTAGTGGTAAAGGTGTACTCACAATCGCGAAATCGTCGGTTAGATTTCCGGTTCGAGCGGTACGTGGCGTTCTTCAGCAAAATACATAACCTCACGCTCCTCTGCGACCACTTCGACGTCTGACGTATAGCTTACGTGCAGCACAAACATTTAATCACTAAAGAGAATTCATCTTTTGAACATCTCTGCAGGATGTTCAAGAATAAATTGCTGAAGTGTATCTGAGGAAAATGTAGAAGTGAGGAAGTGGAATCGGACGCAAGCGTTCTGTAAAAGGATATAGGAATGCATTCTGTGTGTGTGGAGATTGATAGATGTAAGGGTGTGAGATGCTATAATGTGGAAGAAAGTAATGAACAAGAGTATGTAATGAATGCAATACAACACTAGTTCAAAAATAAAGTGCTGTGAAGGAAGAAAATTAACGGAAAGACAAGAGGAATGTGACAGAAGTAAACGTATAGCGTTATATATATATATATATATATATATATATATATACATGTGTGTGTGTGCGTGCGCGCGCGTATGTGTGTATAAAGTCAATTAAAGAAAATGGAGAAGAAAAATATAAAAGATGGTTGGTTCATTTTATACATATATATTGAGGAAATTTCTATCAATATATTTGGTTAAACCCAGTTGGCTTCTGGATTGTTTTTTTTAATAATCCCTTACGGGAATATTGCTTCCTCACATTCTTTATATATATATATATATATGTGTGTGTGTGTGTGTGTGTGTGTGTGTGTGTGTGTGTTATTATCTGCATAAATAACGTATGCGTATTGTTGAAAAACCAGAAACTGCGTTTTTTTCTCCGAGAAAAATCCCTTTATTGTGTTAAAGAAACAATATACTTCAGAGGTAGACAAAACGTAATCGTCCTAGAAGTAACTGCTAAAGCGATAGATGCGCATTTCACCGTGGTGGCTTGTTAATGTCACGTACGCTGTGTCTCATCTCCAAGAAACAGAACTTCTTTATCATTGGAAACATTTTGAGAATCTCTTACCTTCTTTTTCTTTCAAAGTAACTACAAGTCTAGATTCTATAGAAACTAATATATGCATCCCACCCTTGTGGCTCAACTCTCTTCCTGCACACTTAAAATATTTAGTAAAAAACGAATGTTTTTGTCTTGACATAATCAGACGAGTATTTCATTTGTAAGCTGTTCATTAATTTTTTGGAAGATCTTATTGTCACCTCTAGCAAAACTGTGCTTTACATAGATATAGAAATATTTACCTACTCTCTTCAAACATGAATCATTCACATGCAACTCACACTAAACCTGCAACACTTCGATGAACAATAGCCGTTCGTCGAGGGTCGACAACCTAGTGTCTTTAACTAGCACAAATTCATTATGACTGCTCATATACATTCAGTGTCACTATCCTAGAAAAGCACACGAGATAAATCCTCATAGCCACCCAAATAAGTAAAGTATTGCTCTCAAATCTGTTGTTACACACACATTCCTAAAAAACAATTGGAATAAGGTAATCAAAATAAGGATTAGTAAAGGCCGATGCATGAACTCCCTTGGGAATCTGGCCCAAAGACGTTCTTTTTCCTCTAATGTGCTTATTCTAACGACTGCTCGCTTAATCTCTCCTCCACAACCCACTCGACAAAGCCTTGTAGCTTCCTATCCTCATCAATCTCCATGTCCAACTTTACTTTCTTAACTCGAGCATCATCTCTCTCTGCCCATTGCCCTCTTTTACTCTTTTACTTGTTTCAGTCATTTGACCGCAGCCATGCTGAAGTACCACCTTGAAGGGTTTTAGTCGAAGAAATTGACCCCAGGACTTATTCTTTGTAATCCTGGTACTTATTCTATTGGTCTCTTTTGCTGAACCGCTAAGTTACAGGGACAAACACACCAGCATCAATTACCAAGCAATGGCAGGGTGACAAATACATACACACTAAATGTATATATATATATATATATATATATATGTAAAGAGAGAGAGAGAGTACTTATAAGGATTTGGTTGGCCTGAAGTTATAGAAGACACTTGCCCAAGGTGCCATGCAGTGAAACTGAACCCAGAACCATGTGATTGGGAAGCAAGCTTTATATAAAGGAACAAATAAAATGAGTAAGTGATCTGAGAGCCTACTGAGATGGGGAGGCTAACATGACCTTAGCAGACAACTGTCAATTACAAAATAAATTCACCAATACAATTAACAAGCTTCTTTTTTGCATCCACAACTTGCATTTGCACGCAAGTGATTTTTTCCAGGTTTAACTGACACACTGCCAGCCTACCTTTCCTCCAACAACTGCTCTCAGTCTTCCTCTCAGCACACAATGCTGGCAAGATATTGCTAATGGTTGTATAACTGTTCCTTTGAAATCATGCTAAAGTATTGTCATGCAGTCAAACTGATTTTTAAGGTAGCTTGTACAATTGTAATGAGAAGGCTCTAATAAATAAGAATCTCCATACACACTTTGAATATTATTTTACTTGCTGACAGTGATCTCTCTATGCTCAAGTATAATTCAAAACTTCACAGGAGCAACATAATCCGTTTACTTAAAGGGCAGCAGGTTGGGACCACTGTATTAGAGAGTCTATTAGATTTTCTCCAATGGATCATCAATATATTCTGAAGGTGATGTTGGGGTAAAGTTGAGTTCAATCACTTGAGCTTGCCCAAAATTATTTATGCTATATGATTTTACAAATAATGAAATTAAGACACTTGAAGAAGGCTGGAGTGTACAACAGCCAAAACATAGTGAAAGTAACAATCAAGATGAGGACATCAGTCCAACTAATTTAAACAATATACATAATATAATTTTTTTTTAATTTTTGTCCGAGCCCTCTCCCCACCC
>NC_068982.1:54194477-54201007 GCF_001194135.2 Octopus bimaculoides | reverse complement strand
CCATGTGGTTCGTAAGCAAGCTACTTACCACACAGCCACTCCTACACCTCGCTTCATATTTTACCTGCAGATGCCGACTTATCAATCTTCAAGTAAAACATTAAACAATTTAACTTACAAGTCATGGGCATTTTCCCAACTACACGAGTACAACACATATGTGTGCGAGTTTGAGTGTGTGTGTATGTATATGTATGTATTGTGTGTGTGTGTTTGTGTATGTGTATGCATATGTGTATGAGTACATATATATACATGCACGCATACAACTATGTGCGCCTCTCAGTATATACTTGGGCGTGTGTATGTTTGTATGTGTGCGTATATATATATATATATATATATATATATATATACATACATACACGCCTTGTGTTTTTCACTTGTTTGCTGTATTCGTAATCAAAAAGCAACTGGCTGGAATGGGCGTAACCTTCATAGTACGAATATATGAAGTACAAAAGGAAACTGTTCAGGGCAGTGTGTATGTACATGTGTTTGCTAGTATATGTGAGTGTATGTGTGTGTGTGTATGTGTGTGTGTCTGCGTGTGTACCTGTGAGTGTTTATGTAAGAATATATGATTATTCATATACAGATGCATATGCATATGCATGCACACACACATGCATGCATACACACATATACACATATATATATTTATACACGTACGAATGTATGTATATGTATATGATTATTAGTGTATATAATCATTATGCGATTACATAAACGGTAATGGTTTAGATGAGTCCAGGAAGACAGACCTCTGAACCTCATGTAGTATACATGTTTAGTATATAGTGTTGTAGTTTTAAACCATTCCTTTTCTCAGAAGTGCACATCCCTAATCACTGCAGAGATTGGTTGATAAAAAGTACACCTCTCACGATATAATAATAATAATAATAATAATAAAATAAAAACTGTAATCTCAAGTATTGTTGACTTCCTGCTCGCTTCGAGCAATGAACGATCGTCGACAGACATCAGGCATGTCTGGTGTCAACATATTTATTACTTCTATGCACATCGGGAGGGGTGCACGCCTCCCTCGCAGCCCGCATAAAAGTGCATACATGTATAGACAAACTGATATCCTCACAAATCTGGCCATATATGGGTGTACATCTGTTTGTGAGTGTATGGGTATACGTACATGCACACGCACGCACACACACACACACACACACACACACACACACACACTGGTGTAAATGTAACACACTTAGTCGCGTTAATAAAGGGATATAGGTTCGACTCCCACGCGGATAGAAAAGCCTTCTTTTTTGTGTCGAGGGCTTATACGCCCCTTTATTAGACTATTTTCCTTAGTCATTGCACGGTAATCGCTATAAGCTTTCAGCTTATATATATAGGTAGGCGAAGGCGTGTCTGTGTGATTAGAAGCTTGCTTGCCTACCACATGGTTCCGGGTTCAGTCCCACTGCGTGGCAAGTGTCTTCTACCATAGCCCTAGCGCTGGCTAAAGATAGATAGATAGATAGATAGATAGTTGTGTTTTTGTGTTGTTTTTGTGTCTGTGTTTGTCTACGACTACTGCGTGACAACCGCTGTTTGTGTGTTTCTGTAACTTATTGGTTCGGCGAAAAAAGGAAAGAAAAGAAAAGACCGAGATTATAAGTACTAGACTTAAAAAATGTCCTGGGGTTGATTTGTTCAACTAAAACCCTCAAGGACGGTGCTCTAGCATGGTCACAGCCAAATGACTGAAACAATAAAAAGATAACCAATATATATATATATATATATATATATATATATATATATATACACACACAAAAAAAAAAACACTTATATGCTTGTATATCACTGTATCATTGTAATGACCAGACTACCAGATGTTACACATTGCTGGTCACAATGCGCTTCCCGTCCTTGTTTTAGCTTTCAATGTTGCCATCTCACTGGCTTGGCAGCAGGCCAAAATTGCCCCTCAGGAAAACGCTAATCCAACATCGCACCGTTACTCATTTACAGCTGATTGGAATGGACCAACGTAAACCAAAGTGTTTTGCTCAAGAACACCACGGTATCGAAACCACGATCAGGCGATCATGAGTGCAACTTCCGAACCACTAAGCCACGCGCCTTCTCTCTCTCTCTCTCTCTCTATCTCTCTCTCTCTCTCTCTCTCTCTCTCTCTCTCTCTCTCTCTCTCTCTCTCTCTCTCTCTCTCTCTCTCTCTCTCTCTCTCTCCCTCTCTCTCACACACACACACACGCACACAAACACAGACACATACATGTGTGTATGTATGTATACATGTATAAGGAGGCGAGTTGGCAAAATCGTTAGCATGCCGGACGAAATGCTTAGCGGAATTTCGTTTTTCTTTCCGTTCTGAGTTCAAACTTCGCCGAGGTCGACTTTGCTTGTCATCTTTCGGGGTCGATAAAACAAGTACCAGTTGAACACTATGGTCGATGGAATCGACTTACTTCTCCCCTATAATTGCTAGCCTTGTGCCAAAAATTTGAAACCAATGTATATATATACATGTATACAGTAGGACTAAACAGAACAAGTGAAGACACGTGGGATGGAGGGTCGCTGAAGAGGTCACACAATGTGTGACGAAAGAATTTCAAAGGGCAGTAAAATAAGAATAATAAGAAAGCTGAAGTGAAGAAAGAATATATAAGTGCGTGTGTTTATTTGGAAAAAAATGAACATCCTGAACAATATTTATAGATATATTATTGATCTTTGATTTTCAACGTGGTCTAAGGGATGAAAACAAGACGTGTTTGTTCTGTTGACGGCTTCACTAAAAGTACTAGTAGCATAAAATGACCCAAGTTAGTCGTTATCTGTAAGAGTAGTACTATTGTTAAGTAATTGGAAACATGTGCTACGTGTGTGCGTGTGTATGTGTGTGTGTGTATACATGTATGTGTAAGTATGTATGTATACGTGACGTCATTTCAACAGTTTATTGCATTTGTGTTTTGCTTATTTTTGAGTGTGTTTATGTGTGTATTTGCGTGTCTATACACATGCGTATATGTATGTGCTTGTGTGTTGCTAAAGGGTGGATACGCTTAGCACTTAATAGGAAGGCTGTAATTGATAGTAATAAGAGATAAAAACAGAAGAAAACGAGAGAGAGAGAGAGAGAGAGAGAGAGAGAGAGAGGGAGGGGGGAGATTGTTTTAAATAATAATGATGATGATGATAGTAATGATTATATAACATAGGCACAACGCCAGATTTTGTGGGAAGAGAGGTAACCAGTTATATGGACCTCAGTATTTGTCTGTTGTTTTATTGACTGTGAAAGAATGAAAGACAAATTTGACCTCTACAAAACATAATGATTCTTGCCATAAGATACAAGGTCAATATAAAAGGAATGAAGAAGCTCAATACTTGACTGGTAATTACTTTTAGACTGTAATGCTAGCTAAATCTGAATTTGTTAGCAGGAAACTTAAAAGGAACAATAAAAGATCTGTAGTATACATTAGGAGGGGTTATTTATTTGGGTTTCAAATTTTGGTACAAGGCCAGTAAGTTCGAGGGTGTAGTTAAGTCGATTACATCGTCCCTAGTGCTCAACTGGTACTCATTATATCGACTTCGGCGGAATTTGAATGCACTTAAAGACGAGCGAATTGCCGCTAATAGTTTTGCCCGGCATGCCAACGATTCTGCCAGCTCGCCGCCTTCGAAGGGCTATTAATATTGGTTTCATGTTCTGGCTCAAGGCCAGTAATTGTGGGAAGAGGTAAGTCGATTACATCAATCCCAGTGCTCAACAAGGCATTTATTTTATCGATTCTGAAAAGATGAAAGGCAATGTCCACCTCGTTGGAATTAGAACTCAGAACGTAAAGACGGACTAAACGCTGGTAAGCATTTCTCCCCAGGGTGAAAACGATTCTGCCAGCTCACTGCCTTTGAAGGGTTATTAACATTAACCAGTTGACAGCACATCGGGCAAAGTGCTTAGGGCATTTTGTCCGTCTTTACATTCTGAATTCAAATCCCGCCGGGGTCCACTTTACCTTTCAATCTTTCAGGGTCGATAATGTAAGTAACAGTTGAGCACTGGGGTTGATGTAATCAGCTTATTCACTCCTCCTAAATTGCTGGCATTGTCCCAAAATTTGAAGCTAATATTAACCAACCGAAAAGCAGCAAGTTGACTGAATTATCAGCCCATCTGGGCAAAATTCTTAGCAGCATTTCATCTGGCTTTACGTTCTGAGTTCAAATTTTGCCGAAGTCGACTTTGCTTTTCATCCTTTCGAGGTTGACAAAATAAGTACCAGTTGAATATTGTGGTCGATGTAATCTTCTTACCACCTTTGCAGGCCTTGTGCCAAAATTTACCAGTTAAATAAAAGTACTACCTTATCACTTGTATCGATAATAGTTACTAATATTATCGAACACAACGCTAAAATTATCGAAATCAGCATGTTATAATTCATAGCCCCACAAAGAATATAGTGCAAGCCCAGAAGACTCTGCATTTTGATAAGGACTTAGCTTGGATTAAAAGATTTGTGCATTTGATATAAGTATGGTACTTTTGCTTGCACGATCCTTGATGTGACCGTATATTCTGAAAGCATGACCGAAAGGGATTTGCAAAAAGTATGACAATGATACATACCTCTGCATTCAGAAACACTAATTAGCGACATACAACAAAACACGATTTACATTTGGTCATTGAGCCTTCAAGCTGGAAGACTGTTGCAAAATGGTTTTATAAAAACAAAAGGTTTATAAAAATAGCAGAAATAGATTGTGACGTGCTCACTACAGAGAAAAGGCTGTCCTTAATTATGCACTGAAACCGGTTGAATATCTAAATTCCAAATCTGAAGCTTTCGAAAAGTCCAAGTACACAGGTAAAATAGTTTTATGCAACTAACTGTGAGCAGTTGCCAAGAATATAAATTTATATTTGTGTGTGGGTATGAAAATATATGGTAGTGCAGAGACTCTGTTGCCCTGCATCTATCTAAATTTTTAGCACCATTTATGTTATATTATCTTACTATCAAACAATAACTGTATACTTTTCGCTCTAAAGCCGTAAGTTCCTTATCATGTTCTCCCTAATGTTCCATTAATTTTGATTGAAATTTTAACTGCTCCAGTTTTCATAAGCTCTTTAATTACTTTATCTGTCGTCATCCATTTAAAATATTTTGTGAATTTAACGAAGTAATCGAGATTTCCCCCAATATTTAACATGCCCTAAATACAAGCGAAAAGAAACTATCTTTTGATTTCAGTGATACATCATTTACTTGACATGGGCCAGGGGCTCTTAAGATGGATATTTGTTTCGGAATTTGATATGAAACTTTAAGTAAAGCAATGAATTAGCAACACTTTATAAATACATACATCAGTAATTTAACTCTTTAACTTTTCATATTGAGTGCTTTATTTTTATGGCATATATCAGTTGGTGGATGTGTTATAAACATTACATACACACACACATATACATACATACACACATACATACATACATACATGCACATACACTCACATACATACATACATACATACATACATACTTACATACATACAAATGTATATATATGTATATATGTATGTATCCTCACACATACACATATATATACAGAGATACATACACGCATAAATATATGCTCATAGGCTCATAGAGAGATACCTACCTACCTATTTACATACATACATACATACATACATACACACATACATTCATACATACATACATACATACATACATACATACATACAAACATACATACATACATTCGTACATACATACATACATACACATAAACAATGAAAGTGGTAGGGGGGGGGCGGGGGCTGGGAAAATGACGGAATGAATGCTGTCTTAAGATAGGGCGTTTGCGCATGTGTGTGTGTGTATGTGCGTAAGTTTGTGCATGAATAGAGAGAAAATATATGAAGGGCGGGATGCAAAGTGAGAAATAAATTAAGGCGAGAGATAAATGACAAGGAAAAAACAGAGGAAGTGAGAGGAGAACGTGTGTGTGTGTGTATGCAAAGACACGTAGAGGCATACATGCACAAATACGCGCGCGCGCGCGAACACACGCGCATACGAAGTGAGAAAGAGAGAGAGGACAGAGCGATAGGGTGATGTGAAAATGTGGTGGTGGAAGCGTCTCTATTAAGTATAGCAGCGGTCGTTGACCGTGTTATTATTTATTGTATTAGTTTTGTTTTCAAGTGTTGATGAGAAAACTGAGCTAATAGTTGACCGAATTAAGCAAGCTGTTTCGTGTATATATATATATACTCCTGCTGTTGTGTGCAGCTGAATATTTTAAAAGCATACAATACCGACACAGTGAGATCCACAGTTACATAAATACATCCATTAACGCTTTACATACGCGCATACACATACGAATTAACTTATTTTCACAAACACATACATACATGCACACACACTTGTACCCCTACACACACACACACGTACATACACACATGTATAAAGTTATGTATGTATGTGTGTGTGTGTGTGT
>NC_068982.1:54189722-54194467 GCF_001194135.2 Octopus bimaculoides | reverse complement strand
TGTGTGTGTGTGTGTGTGTGTGTGTGTGTGTGTGTGTGTGTGTGTGTGTGTGTGTGTGTACGTGTTTGTTTTTGTTTTGGTGTGTGTACACGCTCGTATAACGCTTAACTATCGAAATATTTGTGTTTGTGTATTGAAGTTGTTTTATCCCTGGGCAGCCCTGATCGAGGAAACATTTGAGCAATGGTATTCCAGCTGTGGCCATGCTGGTATCTTTTGGGATACTGATTCAAGCTCTATATTATCTACCATGTACTCAGGTGTGTGATAGAAGGGTAATTAAGTGTGTGATAGAAGGAGGCGAGCTGGCAGAAACGTTAGCACGCCGGGCGAAATGCTTAGCAGTATTTCGTCTGCCGTTATGTTCTGAGTTCAAATTCCGCCGAGGTCGACTTTGCCTTTCATCCTTTCGGGGTCGATAAATTAAGTACCAGTTACGCACTGGGGTCGATGTAATCGATTTAGTCCCTTTATATGTCCTTGTTTGTCCCCTCTATGTTTAGCCCCTTGTGGGCAATAAAGAAATAAGAAGGGTAATTTGGCTGCTATTTCTCATACTAACTATGAATATCCTGAACTTTTTGTGGTTTATCTACGGCTACGTCATATAACGTGTGCTGCCTTGTTTAATAAGGGAGCATGTGATGTAAAAGTGATTTTCATGCTATTTGTAGATATTTAGTTGATCATATGACCGTTCCTCGTTTGCTTGTGTATTTAGGTGTAGTCAAATAAGGAGAGCAAATGTGAGGGTGTGCGAGTTGATGTACTATTCGTAAATTTATTATCATAATGCAAATCAATGTTCGCTGCCGCGTCTAACTTCATATAATTGAACGTAGTCGAGACGACTTTTCAGTTTTCCTTAACCTTTTGCAGAGACATGTCAAAATTGTACGACCTCTGATACCTTACGCCAGACTGGCGTGAACGCAAAAATATACACTGACACGACAACAGCACAGCAACACCATCACTGTATAGATCGACAAAAACCTGTCCTGTTACTGTATACACTCCCAATGCCCGAACAGCATATAACTAAATCGCTCAACCACGTATCTATAACATTATCAAAACTGTTTCTCAAAGGTTAGACTGGCTTCTCAGAGCTACAAAATACTTCACTTTTATATCTGCCGTTGAACTTCTACAGCTTGTCAAGGACGTTAACATTAAAGTGCAGCTCACATATCTACAGTCATTGCTACTGCAGATACAAACATCCTCGCCTGTCAAAAAGTCACGCTGCTAATTTAATTAGTAAAAGCTAACCAACACATTATAACCACAAACGCAAAGCTTGTTCTCTTTCGTTCTGTTTGTTTGACTCCCCACCCTCTCTATCTGTCTCTCCACTACCATAACTATAATATCTTCTACTCTGCTTGTTACTGCATAAATCAGTTCTCTGCACCTGTCTCTAATTTTTTTGTTATTCCGCAAACCCATGCAAAAGCAAAGAAAAATCTTTTACTTAATCCATCCTGCCAAAACCTGCAGTTTTCTGGAACTCACTCTTTACCTATATTTTCTCCACACAAACAATAATCATTGCTATCTCCAAGTGACACTCTTGGTTGTGGTTTGATCCGTAAGTAGGAATTTTTTTCTTATATGTATTATATAAGCAGGGATTAAGATACTCGTGTCATACTAGTAACAAATTCCGTTACGATTATCATAAAGTGCCTAATCACAAAATGCTCCAGGAGGTAAAATGTCATTTTCGACGACTCTGGCCAGTAGCAAACAAGAATTCCCTTGATGTTCGGGGGCCTCAATATCCAATAGGGTATTGGCAGCTTATATCTTACCACTCCACCCCCATATATATATGGGGCCGTATATTCACCCATGAGATTCTCCGCAACACATCTGAGCTTGGCATGGACCACGATTACGAGTCTGTGCAAGATATTTGGGTTTATATAGATCTCGCTGTCCCCCGAGATGTTGATAATGAGCACAGTTGAGACAATATCAAATTTAGTTGCTCTAGAACTAGAATTTAATCATCCTTTTATCTACTCCATTTCCCGCCACTGGACTATCTTGCAATCAAACATCTGGCATAACACAGCAATAATTTTCTCGGCGGCACCCTTCTTGATGAGTGCATACGCTAGGAATTGCTGTGCTTGGGTCTCTGCGTATCTAAGCTACACGAATACCGCTGTGACGCTACTATCGACGAGTTCGGACTACACACACTCTCATCTGACAATATTGGACACTACCCTCGACACGTAGCACTAAACATTGTTATAAAAAGAATCTCGACGCAGCCCGTTTCCTGTCGCAACTGTTGTCCTCTACTAGAGTAGCAGTTGACATCTGGACGAGATAATTCCTTTTTCGTTGAAAGGATCCAAGTTGTTCATCGTGAATGGCAAATGTGCTACATCCTCCAGATTCAAACTTGTGTCTTCGGTCGTACACCCGAGTTCTGCCGCCTGCAACGCCGAGAATGGAATATCACTAAATCCTTAATGAACAGCATTCTTTTAGCGCTGGTCACAGTAGATACTGATGTGCTCGATCCTTGAACAGTGACCATCCATAGGCGATTTGGTTTAAAGGAGGTGTACCCGAGGAAAGAGTCCGATGAAGTAAAGTAGCTGAAGCAGTGAATATTGCTGATTGTTCTTCTCGGCAACGCTTCGGTCATCTTGTCTATGATGCATACATGAGAGTAATAGTTCAGAAGAGGTTGTGGAGCATTTTCTTTTGTTCATATTTTTTGTTTTATATTTTTGAGGCTTTCCGTCTGTAGTCATGCTTATATTAGAGCCTAATAAAACAATTCTGAAAACTGACAACACACATTCACACACACATGCACACGCATGCGCACACGCACGCGCACACGCACACGCACGCGCACACGCACGCACACACTCACGAATGAACGCGTGTACACGCACGCGATACATATACACTCTCCCTCTCACTCTTAAGTATATACGGATGAATGTATATATGCGTGAAAATTACTTATGAGCACTAGGACATGATCCTCTCTCTATGGACCGAAATAATGACCAGTGTCATCAATTAGCTTTGAAAGAATTAGGTGGTTACCGTTGCGACTTGTTCAATATGAAGCGGAGGCAAAAAATGTTTTGGGTTTCCCAATCCCATTCTTTCTTATAAGGTCAACATAATTCTTGAGAACTCAACTCTGTTCTAAATAGAGCCATGGGAATGTATGTGTGATCTGAGCAGCAGTAGCAGCAGTTTGATGAGGCGCAGAGTATATATTTTAAAGGAGCAGTAAAGGTGAATGTGGACCGCGGTTTAAAAACTGTGACTGCCACCATAGAGAACAACTTAGCAGTTTGGCAGTAGATTTTTAGGTAATTCACCGGAAGGAACTCTTGATCTCAACAGGAGCGGAAAGCCATAGAAAGAATTGAAGAGAATAGGGTATGAAAAAAAGGGGTATTCCCGCCTAACCCCTTCAGGTCGACAACGCTGCTCGTTGGTCAAAGAAACTTTCCCTCTTGACCTCCTCCAAAGTCATCATCAACGATCGATTCTCGAGCATATATAGAGACAACAGAAGTGGACAACCAATGCCAAAAGCAATTTTTTGTCTGAAGGAATCCAAACTGAAGGAAGCAGAAAAAAAAAAGCTAAGGAGAGCTTGACCCAGCTTAACATCAGTCCCAAATGAAGATCTGGGAACATCGACTAATTTTGACTCATCTGCTTATTCAAAGTAGATAGCAAGATTTTTTTTTGAGCATTTTGTATGAAAAACTTCTTGTTGTGTAACAACTACATCAACTCTTCCGTACAGAATGGAATCATATAAAAAAATCTGGTTGCTTTTAACTCACTGGATAATTTATCTAACATAGTGGTTCTCAACCGGGGTCCATATAACCCCTGAAGGTCCATATAAGCTTTTAGGGGGTCTACACAACAGAATAGTAAACTGGGGATCCACAATAATATTTTAAAGGTCCCTGATAAAATTTTGCTTTAGATGTGTGTATTGGTAGGTATTCCAAGAAACATCTGGTCTCCTTTCTATAACATTTTACAGAGTTCAACCTACACTAGTTAATGTGTGAAAACATTAATAAGTAGCATTCTATAAAACTAGTTTTTAAACATTGAATTGTGATGGGAGGGGGGGTCACCAGAATAAAATAACAATCGAAATGGTCCGTAGATAAAAATTAGTTGAGAACACCTGATCTAACAAGTCGGGAGTCAGCAACTAGTAGCTATAAGTACAGCTAAACGAGTAAACTAAATGGTTTAATAGTTTAACACCAGCTGACACGGCGAATATTTACAGTGACATCTAAATATCCTACAAAGCATTATGTGATAACTGTTGTATAATTTTTCTCATTTGGTATATATAAGGTCCCCTCTTTCCTTTTTTTAAAAATTTATATAGACATAACGATATGTAACCGACAATCTGTAAACTTGATGCGTACTATCAGTGATTAGATATCTTGCTTAGATTATATAACCTAATTTCATGCACGTCTATCTATTCTCTCTCAACATACATACACACACATGCATATATATATACATACACGCACACACTCACAAACACACCCACAAAGACACACAAACACACTCAAGCACACACATGCACAAACAAAAACACACACACATATACACACAGACACGTACCCACACACAGAGACACACACACACACACGCACGCACGCACGCACGCACGCACGCACGCAGGCACGCACGCAGGCACGCAC
>NC_068982.1:54182751-54189023 GCF_001194135.2 Octopus bimaculoides | reverse complement strand
ATGTATATATACATGTATATATGCATGCATGTATGCATGTATGTATGTATGTATAATATGTGTGTGTGTATGTATGCATGTGTTCATGTCAGGTCGCTCTTCGGTGTTACTGGTAACATGTAACCCTATACAACCTGTTGCATGGTCGGGTCGTTGGCGACTAAACTGGCAACCCCCATCAAGCTTGCTTGGTGAGGAGGGTGATTGTTGGACACCCTGCAGGACGAAAAATAGGACCAGTCAAAGTGGGGAATAGTTCATGAGTAGTCAACGGCCATCCGACAATATGTGTACATGTGTAAGTATGCATATATGTATGCGGGGGGACGTCGAAATATCTGGGTTTGTGTCCAGGCGCGCGGTTGGCCCACTGGGAGTGAAAGGCTCCTCTGTTGTTGTCACAACATCTCTCTAGGAGAGGGAAACTCTGAGATAAAACCTGCGACACTGACAATATTCGATGATGTAGACTAGTTCTCTTATTCGAGTTTATGTTGTCCATGTTCAGAGAGTGGGACTGGATTTGTGCAAATCTTTTTCCTACTATAAAAGAATCATCATGCAAAGGCATCGCTTGAAGAAAACGTAATAGCTATCACAAAAATAGCTGGTCGTAGTATTTGTGTGGGACATTCGATCAGGCGATGGCAATATTCGATCACGAGTTTGCAGCCATCATGTATGCATGTATGCCTGTAGCAGTTCGGCAATAGAGACCGATAGAATAAGTACCAGACTTAGAAACAAATATTGGATCGATTTGTTCAATTTATCCTTCTCCACCATGACTACCATGACTAAAAGAGTATGCATGGATATATATTTTTAGGGTATATATGTATTTTAAGGTAAATATTTATGTGCTGAGTGTGCTGCTGTACTCCGCCTACGAATATAAGATTCGGTTTCAAATTCCGCCGAAGTCGACTTTGCCTTTCATCTTTCGGGGTCGATAAATTAAGTACCAGTTGCATACTGGGGTTGATCTAATCGACTGCCCCCCCCCACCAATTTCGGGCCTTGTCTCTAGGGTAGAAAAGATTCTTTTGCTTCGATGCGACTTGGGAAATAACACTACGGATCTGCGTTTGTTGATCGACGGAAATCTTGATATTTCGAGAAATATATGGAAATTTTAATTTAAGTTTTTTGTATGATTTCAGATGCTTGGAATGCTCTTCTGTAAATGTATATACACATTCATTCATTCATTCATACATACATACATATACACATACATACATACATACATACATCGACCGGCTAAATCGTACATTACAAGTGCAATCTGTGAGTGGGGCAGTAAAAATATGTAAGACTTTTCTCAAGTTCCAAATGTGAATTTGTCTGTGTTAACTACATCCCAAAGATGGATCCTTGTATCTTTGTTGGAAACCGGCTTCCTCCTCAGTGGAAGATTTATAATAATTAAAAAATAGAAGAGACTACATACACACATGCATACATATACATACATACATACATACGCACATACATACATAATAGGTACATAATACTATACATCTATTTCTATCTCTCTACGTATATGTGTGTGTATTTATGTGTGGGTCTCCATGTGTGTGTGTATGTACATATGTATAAATACATGTGTATGTATATATACAGTATATTTAAGTATTAGTATATATGTATGAATATAAGTGTGTGTGTGTGTGTGTGTGTGTGTGTGTGTGTGTGTGTGCATAATTCTGTTTACGTTTTAAAAAATACACTTATGGACATATAGACAATGGAAAGTCACGAAAACTTAAAATAAACATCTACATTATTATGCTCATGTATATGTATAAGTGTACATGTATGTGTGCCTGTTTCAGCGCTTGTGTGCGTTTACGTAAGTGTATGTCCACATGGAAGTGCAATTAAGTGTGTGTTTGTCGGTGTGTGTAATTTATGTGTCGGGGGACTGATCACTCCCGCCCCACACCGACTCCACACACCTCACTCCCGTTGACATTTGCAGGTGGAGAGAAAGGAGAAAGATCTCCAGACACTTAGATTATATCTAATAGCATTGATATTTCCCGCTCAATTGCGCCGAGGAAATGCTTAATAACCGACCCCTTCTTAGTGCTTCTGCAACTCACTTCCCGCTAACTTTGTTCCATTTAGTTACATTTTTTCTACCACTACCACCACCACCACCACCACCACCACTACTACTACTACTACTACTACTACTACTACTACTACTACTACTAGTAGTAGTAGTAGTAGTAGTAGTAGTAGTAGTAGTAGTAGCAGCAGCAGCTTATGCTTATCTACATTTCCTTCAATTTCTCCCTCTGAATATGCATAAAATCGTATGCACATTATAGTATGAAAAGTGAGTGATAATTAGACAAAAAGTCAAAGTTGTATTATTGTTATTATTAAAGGCGGCGAGCTGGCAGAAACGTTAGCAAGCCGGGCGAAATGTTTAGCAGTATTTCGTCTGCCCTTACGTTCTGAGTTCAAATTCCGCCGGAGTCAACTTTGCCTTTCATCCTTTCGGGGTCGATAAATTCAGTACAAGTTACGCAACTGGGGTCGATGTAATCGACTCATCAGCTCCCCCCAAAATTGCTACCCTTGTGACAAAATTTGTATGCATTATTATTATTATTATCATTAGTAGTAGTAGTAGTAGTAGTAATTGCTACCGGAGAAAACGCTGATATAGGGAAATTACATACATACATATGTCACGTGTGTGTGTGTGTGTGTGTGAGTGTGTGTGTGTGTATGTGCGCGTGTGCGCGTGTGCGCGTGTGTGTATACATACATACATACACATATACTTTAACTTGTATGACCCCCCAGAGATTGCAATAGAGTATCATACCTACAAGATAGAAGGTACATTCTTTGAGGGGGAAGGGGGTACTTCGTACTCTATTATACTAGATATGTATTCCTGCTGGCAGGTTCATCTCACTGCCATACTAGAAAATAAGAAAATCACAAATTTGTTACATGTATATTTTCTTTTGAAAGATGTTACTATTGTTTCAAAAACCCCAGAATGGATTGAAATCATATCAACCAATATTAGTGCTTAGTTTGGTATAATAAGCTGAGATCATAGGCTTTCATATGTGCTTGGTAGATGACATTGGTCTACTTGGAACTGATAAAAAGTTCGTCTAAATTAATTAGATACATTCCCGAACAATTTACAAAATATCTTCCGTTTGATTCGAGCAGACGTTATGTACATCATGCTCATGTATTGTTTATAATAAAAAAAAAAAGAGAAAAAAGAAAAAAAAAAGAAAAAGAGAAGCTGCACGTATAACACATAACTTAGAAGCAGCGCTACAGATATACCAACACACACGAGATTGAAACATAGCCGACCTCACGCACTTCTCATGAGGAATTCCGGAAGAAGCTTCGTGAGACCACTACTCACACTTCCGGAAAAAAAAGAAAAAAAGAAAAGCCGTTAGTAAACAGTTTATAGCAGAGACTCCATCTAAGAAGATCTGAAGAAGGAACTGTATTCCAAAATATCATCGGACTATAGATAACTAAATTACAACAAGTATATAGTCCATTTTGTATTATAGTGCATTGTTGTACCATTCAAAACTTTTTATTCTTTACAAACAATTCAAAATGTTTCAAGCGAACTACAGTACTCGCCTATTCGTCAATGTATATCTATTCGTCGGTGTTCTCTCTTTTTGCGTCCTATTTCAAATTGGGTTTTAAGACGTCTAACATCCTTTTACATTGAACAACGAATTCCTCACATCAGTGTAGTGGTCCGAGCATCAGAGTTTGATGATTTGGTGCATCCGTGTAGTATTCGGTGCATAATCCGTCTATTTGGCTGCAGAACAACACTATTAAATTCCAAGAGTCTGAAGTCAGAAGAGAGTATTCAAGGAGTATATTTAGAGACAGCCTTCATGTTGAAAATCCAGAAGATGACTTCGTTCAGTGTTTAGGGTACTCTATAAACCATAATAAAAATCTTCCTGTGGAAGCTTCCATCCTAACGATGGATTAGGCTGATGGATATTTTGAGCCTTTTGATTATTTGACATCGTATTCAATTCGAAAATTTGGTCGTATCTACTGCTTCAAAGTTTTACACATGTAGATCATATCTTATACTTTTAATCTTTTCTGATTAATGGATTAACGTCATTAGATTATTTTTCTCCATGCATAATAGTTAACTGTACCAACTCAAAATCAATTGCTATGATGTACGTATGCATGTACTTCTGTGTGTGTAAGTTTATCCTTCTTCCTATCTATATAGTGTATATACATACGTACATACAAATGTACATTTATACAAATTAGTTTCTGTTAATTAGAAATAGTTTTCCGTTCTGTTTTAAATTATCCAAAAATGTTGTGTAGGGCACTAATCATATATCTTTATTTGTATCAATGATTTTTGATCTTGATGAGATCAAGACATCTGATTCAGTCAATAGATCAATGCTATGGAAATGTGTTAAGGAAATTTGTTTATCCTAATAAGTTTACAGATTCGGTACAACCTTTTCATGACAACAAGAATGTTAGAGAGTACTTTAATTGTAATTTATCTGAATTTTTTCCTGATAATAGCGGCGTAAAGCAAGGAGACATTCTTGCGCCGACGTCATTTGCTCTTTACTTTATAGCAATATTTACGTTATCATTCAAAGGTAATACTAAAGGAATCTACATTCACAAGAAATTTACCGTAGATGCTTGAATATTTTGTTAGGGAACTATAATATGCTGATGATTGCGATTTAGTATCTCACAGAACAAAAACTGCAGGATCTGATTGCAGTTTTTAACGCATCATGCAAAGCTTGTAGCTTGTAAATGAATGTGAAAACAAAAGTTATGTTGAATGTTGCACCTGGAAAAGCAGGCGTTAAACCAAAGATATTAGTTGAAGATAAAGTATTAAAAATGGTAAAGCCTTTTACTTATCTGGGAAGTGTACTGTCAGATGATGTATGTTTTGAGGAAATGTTACGCAGAATGAAGATGGCTTCGATTGCTTTCGGAAATCTGGAAAGCTAGCTGTAGTTACAACAAGGGACCAGATTAAGTGCATACTCATCTAAAAAACTAGTGCGCTCTCAGCTTTATTGCATGGACGTGAAACTGGGGTGATCTACAAGTGATCTCAAGTTTGAACGGTCTCACCAATGCTGTTTGAAACATATATTCAATGGGAAGTGGACCACACGTATCCCAGATGTCGAAGATCTAGACAAAGCTCAAATGACTAACGCTGATTTCGGAGTGTTTTAAGGTAGAGTGGACATCTTGTTCAAATGAGTAATACCAGAAATTCAAAGCAACTGTTTTATGTGGAACTGAAACAAAGAAAGAGGGAAGCCTTAACAACCAAGCAGCAGTACAAAAACCTTCATAAGATGAACTTGAAGAATTGAGCTATTTCTGTTGTGAACTGGAAATGACAAGAGCAAAGTAGAGAAAAACAATGTTTGATGGCGAAGAATTATTTGGAAGGGAAAACATTCGGCATACATCATTCAAAAGAGCAATTCGGAAGAGGAAGCAAATAGGAACATCAAGAGCTGCGGACAAAAAAAGTAGTCAATGTGAAATATATAGCAAAAAAATATGTTTTTCTCTTGCTAGTTTTAAGAGTCACATTGGAGGCCATGATGTAATGTAGCAGGTGCAGGACCCCAGCAAATTCGTTTGAAGAGCAACATGTGTGGCAAAGTGATGAGGTTGAAGGCTGGCATGAAGTAATCTATGAAATCAGTTCAGGCAAAGAAAAAGGCTCAAGAAGAAATTCCAAGACGTCATACTCGAGCACAAGTTGGTAACTAATATATGTGTTTGTAGCGAGGTGGGTGTATGTAGCTATAAATAACTTTCTATTTATGTATATGTATATGTATGTATGTGTCTGTCTACCTGTCTGTCTGTCTATCTAACTGTCTATCTATCTATCTATCTATCTATCTATCTATCTATCTATCTATCTATCTCATCGAGAAACTGATCGGCAAGGCGCAAACGTGCGCCGTGCCGGGCAGGAGCATCCATGACAACCTCCATCTGATGCGCTACATCATAGAGCGGGTAGTTAAAGAACCTGGCATGGGTGGGGCCCTGATCAATTTAGATCAATCGAAAGCTTTCGATAGGGTAGACCATCAATACTTGGAGGCTGTCCTCATGGCGGCCGGCTTCGGTCCCATTTTCCGCGGCTGGATGGCTGCCTTGTACAGAGGCATCCATTCGGTAGTTCGCGTCAATGGGCACCTATC
>NC_068982.1:54179983-54180682 GCF_001194135.2 Octopus bimaculoides | reverse complement strand
CTATCTATCTATCTATCTATCTATCTATCTATCTATCTATCTATCTATCTAGCTAGCTAGCTAGCTATCTATCTTCTATTTATCTATCTGTTTGTCTGTGTGTCTGCATGTCTGTCTGTCTGTCTGTCATATGGATATTACATACAAACATGAATATTACTTACATACATACATACAAACATACACACATATGGATATTACATACATACATACATACATACATACATACCTGTAATTATTGGGGCCCTTTGATATGTGACACACTGCCTAAATACCAATCTTGAGAAATTAGGCTTCTCAAAACCAGAAAGGAGAAAGCTGATTTGAAGACTACAGATCCAAACCATCACCAGAACTGTAAAAATATGCAAAACTTTCCAGAAGTTTAACATTTAAATATATATGAGCATGTCTAGATATGTAAGTATATGCATGAGAATACATACATAAAGCAAAACATACAAATCTGCACATATACATACATACAAACAAAAATACTCTGTTGTTGATGCTGAAATTCCAATGAAGGAGCCTTGGCTCTAGGTTAGAAACCGGTTCTTTCTCTATTGGCAAGAAATCTTGAAATAAAACTGAACAACGACATACATACATACTTGAACATAAATACAGATACATACATAAATACATAAATATATACATATATATATATATATATATATAAATACCAATATATCCATA
>NC_068982.1:54179267-54179881 GCF_001194135.2 Octopus bimaculoides | reverse complement strand
AAGTCAGTAAATAGTGGGGTTGTGTTAACCGCACGTGGAGAAATAATAGGAAAATGAAAAAAAGCAAGAATGCTGAACTGGGAGCATAGTTTAATAAAGATTTTTTCTAACCGGTTTTCATTGCGATGAAGCAAATTATCAAGAAGAAGGAGAATGAAAATGTTTTTTTACAAAGAAGTACAAAAAAGTACAAAATGAAGAAAATAATATATAAAACAATAATATATAAAAAAAATAAATATACCCATACATTATATTGTCTTTGAGCTTTTGTAGTTCAATAGTAGTTCATGTATAAATTGGTAGGAAAAATAAGGATGCCTGAGGGTTGAGAGTTTTGTTAGGTTTAAAAAAAGGGTTAAAAGTTTGTGTTAAGCAGGATACACACAAACACACATATAATATATATGTGTATGTATAGAGCTAAATACACACAAACACACATACACGTGTTCGTGTGTGTGTTTATGTGTATGCGTACATATATGAAAATATACCAATCTACTTTTTACCTATACATGCATACGTGCATGCATACATACATAATACACATACATATATTTGAATGTGTATATATATATATATATATATATATATATATATATATATATATA
>NC_068982.1:54174344-54176844 GCF_001194135.2 Octopus bimaculoides | reverse complement strand
AGAATTTGTGGTTAGGGTTACAAATGATAAAGAATTGGAATTGGCGTTGAGGTATAACTTAGTCTTTGTACTTCCAGTGTACCGGGAATGGCGTAAAAGTTAGAGCATCGAACGCATTACTGTATCGTGACACTTTTTGCGTTTGTGTTCGATCGATATAAACTCTTACCCGGCTTAACACATCAGTTGATATCGAAAGTAACTTTTAGGAGAGTTCACTCTGTTGTAAATCTTCGGATCACGTCTCCAGTTTGAGGACAATTTCTTCTCTCTATCCCATCAATCAAGTTGACCCTGTAAACGAGCAAGCGCACTACTCTTCTTTAATGACTGTATCGTAAATCCTTTTTCCCTAAAACAGCACGCTTTGACTTGTACAATAACCCTGTGAGTTAGCAGAATCTTTAGCACGACGGACAAAGTGCTTAGTGGCATTTCGTCTGTCTTTAAATTCTCAGTTCAAATTCCGCCGAGGACTTAGCCGAGTATCCTTTCGGGGTAGGTAAAATAAGTACCAGTCAAGCACTGTGGTTGAGGTAATCGACTTAACTGCTCCTCCGAAATTGCTGGCCTTTTGCCAAAATTTGAAAGCAATATATCAGGTAATATCAATACCTAAGGCATGTTTGTGGCCATGAATATTTGCGCTTTATTACAAGGGAGTCAAATTGTCTATTTATCTCGGGGTGATAACATAGAGATTTCAAAATTCCAGAGCCGATAAGATGTTTTTAGAGAGAAAAGTATTTCATGAATACACAGCGCAAATGAAATGGTTTTAATTAGATAATTGCAATATTTCCGGAATCAGTTGATTTATTAATGTATATTTTATTACTTGGAAAAATATTTGCTCTCTGAAACTTTTTGTGAGGATTCCAAGACCAGTGTGGAAAAAGAGAGGAAGAAACATCGACTCGGAAATTTCCGTAATAGTAGGTAGTGCATCAGGATAATGAATGGACATCAAACATGATATTTGATCTGAACGCCTGCAGCAGAAGAGATTTTACTGAATGCATCAAAGGGTCAAGTAGTCACGTTGAACCAATTAAGCCTATTCCAAGCAAAATCCAGAACAGTTTAACTAATAGGCTACTCGGTGTAGAATTTCTGTCAAGCTAATTCCACTCACAGTGGAGGCGCAATGGCCCAGTGGTTAGGGCAGCGGACTCGCGGTCATAGGATCGCGGTTTCGATTCCCAGACCGGGCGTTGTGAGTGCTTATTGAGCGAAAACACCTAAAGCTCCACGAGGCTCCGGCAGGGGATGGTGGCGAACCCTGCTGTACTCTTCCACCACAACTTTCTCTCACTCTTACTTCCTGTTTCTGTTGTGCCTGTAATTCAAAGGGTCAGCCTTGTCACACTGTGTCACGCTGAATATCCCCGAGAACTACGTTAGCAGTACACGTGTCTGTGGAGTGCTCAGCCACTTGCACGTTAATTTCATGAGCAGGCTGTTCTGTTGATCGGATCAACTGGAACCCTCGACGTCGTAAGCGACGGAGTGCCAACAACAATAACAATTCCACTCACAAAAGTTTGGGTTAACTTGATGTTATTGGACAGAAGTTCTCAACCGGGGTCCATATAAGATTTATTGGGGTCCATGCAAGGAAAATAGCAAATTGGTTACCCACAGTAATATTTTAAGGGTTAACGAAAACATTGTGCTTTAGTTATTCATTGTAAGAAACAGCAAGATATTTTTCTCTTACGTTTTACATAGTTCAACCTACAAAAGTTAAATTGTGAACAGCAAAATAAGAATTTTGAAAGAAGTATCTATAACACTAGTTTTTAAATATCGAATAGCTATGGGGATCCATCAGAGGAAAATATTTATCAAAGGGGTCCCTAGATAAAAAAAATGGTTGAGTACCAGTACTATAGGATGAGATACTTACTGATAGTGTCACGCTGTGAAATCAAAAACAGAAATATGTTATTGCAAGGTGGCGAACTTCCTAAACATAAGCTAACGCCTGCAGTATGTTTTGAAAGTAGATAAGATGACGTAAAGCAATGAGTCACAAGCTGGTGTTTTCCGGAAAATACCTACTCATAAATCAGTAGCCATCATCAACGTAACCTACAATTTAATATATTTGTGTGTGCTCTGATGTCAGTATGCCGTATATACGTAGTTATTTCTTATATTAAGAACAATATATATATATATATATATATATATATATATTTTTAAACAAGGTTTTGTATTAATCATGATCTGTCTTCCAAGAAACTACTGATAAACAGAATTTCGATTTGTTGCGATAGTATCGATATAGATCGTACAACGGGTTATATATGTGCGTATGTATGTGTGTATTTGTGGCTGAGTTTGTGAATGTATGTGAATGAGAATGAGCCAACCTATGTGTTTTGTATGTGGATATTTGTGTGTGAACAGTTGTGTATGTGTGTCTGTGTGTGTCTGTGTGTGTCTGTGTCCATTTGTGTGTATGTGTGTTTATATATATATATGTATATATATA
>NC_068982.1:54169857-54172481 GCF_001194135.2 Octopus bimaculoides | reverse complement strand
AGAGAGAGAGAGAGAGAGAGAGAGAGAGAGAGAGAGAGAGAGAGAGAGATAGAGAGAGAGATAGAGAGTGGTGACAGAGAGAGAGAGAAAGAGACAGAGAGAGAGAGGTGACAGAGAGAGACGGGAGAAAGGGAGACAGAGACATAGGAAAAAAAGAGGGGGAGGGGGAGGGAAGGAAGGGAGGAAGGTGAGAGGCGTGGATGTTAAGTTGAACGATATTGAATTGGATTGTTATGACTGGCAAATTACAATATGAAGCGTCACTAAGAGAAAGGTCTGGCGACATATACTTCTTGTCACGTATGGGTGTGAGAGAGTTTCTGGCAGGGAATCTTCATACAAGCATACATACATACATACATACATACATACATACATGCATACATACATGCATACATACACACACGTACATACATACATACATACATACATATATATTAATGGGAAAGCCGTTAAGTGACAGTGTGTCTATATGAATATATTTCATCTTTTGTCTTTCACTTGTTTCAGCCATTAGACTGCGGCCATGCTGGGGGCACCACCTTGAAGAATTTTAGTCGAACGAATCGACCCTGGTATTTATTATTTTGTTTTTAAGCCTGGTACTTATTCTATACATTTCTTTTGCAGACCCGCTAGGTAACGGGGACGTAAACACACCGACATCGGTTACCAAGTGGTGTACACGTGTGTGTATCAAACACATATACAATAACACACACACACACAACACATCCAACGCGTTCTTGTTTTTTTGTGTTTGTTCGTTTTTTTGGGGGGGTGGGGGAAGTTACTATATATATATCTATATATATATACATTTAGTTGAATTAGGTACGTTAATTGAGGCACCTTGTTAACTTATTTGCACACGCAAACAATATCGGTGAGTATCAAAAGTTACACAGAAGTTTTTTCACCCGATATTCATGCACTGTTTTCAGATGGCACGATCCAAAATTAATTCACTCTTCTTTGTTCAGATATGTACTTTATATAAAGGTACTTTCTAAATAATTCCGGAATGCAGATTCCAGGTTAAGTGAGTAATATATAAATGAGTAACAAAGATGTATAAGTGTCAATTCTTTACGGCGGTTTCGAGCGAAAGGGGTTGCTCGAAACGGCCGTAATGAATCGACACTTATAAATCTTTATTACTCCCATGCCGTAAGGTTTTATTTCCATACACGCCAGCTTAATTTAATTCGTCCTTAGTCGAAAGATACCTGTTGTTATGTCCTGTTATTTGTATTTGCGTAACATTCTCCGTTTTTTCCTCATCCTTGTTTTCATATACATTCGCTGCTTTCTTCCAAGGAATCTAATGCTCTTAGCTTAGTTTTTCCTTGGAGCAATCTCGAGTATAACCAGCCGAAATTGCAAAGATAATCTGGAACTCGACTGATGAAAGAAAACTCCGAATGACCTGTCCTAGTTTTCTTTGTATTGCCTATCTGGATGTTTTGTTGTCCCTTTCTTGTATCACCTAACTGTCTGGATATTTTGCGTTCTTGTCCCATTTTGTATTATATATATATATATACCTATATGATCATTTACGCACTTATCAATATGTTTGTGTACCTTCGGACATGTTGCACAGGTTGTCTCTTTATAGACAATATGGTTGTAAACACACTACTAGGCCGTCACCGGACAATAGTAGCCATGCGTTTCTGCGTTGTTACGCTTCTTCAGCTAAATATATAAATCCGTCATTTAAGGCCGCTAATGATTAAACAAGTTGATTGGAACATGTCGATGTATGGTAACAGAAAAACACATTGAAAAATCTATATAGCACAATGCTCTTTTTAGTATGGAGAAGATTCATGGTCACGTGTAATATCTCAAGATTCTCTGGTTCACAGATTGCATGAAGTCCAACCACCCTGCTAAAATCTTCCCGTGTTGGTTTGTTTACGTCACCGTTACTTAACGGTTCGACATAAGCGTCGGGTAGATAAATGCTGAATTCGATTTCTTTGACGGAGCCCTTCAAACCAGTGCTCCAGCATGACCTCAGTCCAATGAGTGAAAAAAAATTAGAAGAGTAAAGAAACTGCATCTCTCTCTCTCTCTATATATATATAAATTTAAAGAATGGAGTAAACGCATATTATAACTGCATACTTTTATTCCGACATATGTTTCGAAGAATTACAATTTATGCGATCCATATATATATATATATGTGTGTGTGTGTGTGTGTGTGTATGTATGTGTGTTTGTGTGTCTGTGTTTGTCCCCCCCACCATCGCTTGACAACCGATGCTGGTGTGTTTACGTCCCTGTAACTTAGCGGTTCGGCAAAAAGAGACCGATAGAATAAGTACTAGGCTTACAAAGAATAAGTTGTGGAGTCGATTTTCTCGACTAGAGGCGGTGCTCCAGCATGACCGCAGTCAAATGACTGAAACAAGTAAAAGAATATATATATATATATATATATATATACATATCCAGACATGTATGTATATAATAATTATATAATGTATCTATAATTGTTTTGGTAACGGTGTGTTTGTGCAAATAGTGGTTATGTGTGTGTGTGTGTGTATATATATATATATACATACACACACACACACACACACACACACACACACACACACACACAC
>NC_068982.1:54163302-54169847 GCF_001194135.2 Octopus bimaculoides | reverse complement strand
CACACACACACACACACACACACACACACACACACACACACACACACATATATATATATATATATATATATATATTAGGAGGTTGTATGGGATATATGGCTAATGACTAAGTACATACAGTTCTGAAGTAGAAAAATGTGTGCTGTGAATTCGCAAGTAGCTTTATTGTGTCCATTTACTTGCAGTACACAATTCTGCATTGTTTCAGTTTTACTTGAATGCCGTGTATTAAACATTTTATGTGAGAGACAATTATTCTCTCCTGGGAAATCTTGCTATGACTTCCCTGAATCATTGCCTTTTGTTTTTGATGAACGATTAACTTAAATAACTACATATGAAGCTATTTTGGTTTCTTTATTTACCAATTTGTTTGTATATATATATATATATTTGTCTCAATGACTGTACTAAGTCAGTTGGTTTTAGCTTAGGCCATAGCGTCTCTTTTGGAGACGTGAGTTGACAAGAGTGCGGCAATTGTCAAGGGCCGCTACGGAGATAGCGGTGTGTTTAGTGAACGTTGTAATTTGTTTATAAGATCAATCCCTGCATTTGACTATCACTTTATTTCATCTCACGACAAATTCCAACCCTCATCATAGTTCTTGTGGTGGTGGCAACAGTCTGGGATTACCTCATTAAGCTATACTGTCAGATGACAGAGGAGACTTTTTCCTGCTCCGGCCATGGACAGGAAGATCGCTTCCGGTAATCTGGCAGGGTCACTCACCCATTGCGGGCAGATTGATGTTGAACGCAAACTGGCAAACGGGGCTGTGGTTACCTGCGTGAGGAGCAGCGTAACAGGTGTGAAACCTTTGCAGAAGAACTGTCAACTTAGTGAACGGTAAAGTGCACAAGATGCTGACCAGAGAAATCCAAAACAGATCAATGGCCAGGGTCAACCAGATCAGTTAGAGAAATACTGCGATCATCAACTGACGTGATGATTATACTGAGCTATCGAAAGACTAGTCATGACTATAGATCATTCCAGAAACTCATACTGCATCGATCGTCACGCGGATTACCAGTGGTCATGGCCAGAGGTGCCACTTCTGGCACCTGCATTCGACAAGTCAGCTACAGAACGAAAAAAAAAAAATTACTTTGTCAACTCCAGAGAGGTGAAAGTAAAGTTAATATCGGTGCTATTTCAACTCAGAACGTAAAGAGAAGGAATAAATGCTGCATTTACGCTCTGATATCAAACCGGCGAGCTGGCAGAACCGTTAGCGCGCTGGACGAAAAGCTTAGCGGTCTTTCGCCCGTCGCTACGTTCTGAGTTCGAAGTCCGCCGAGGTCGACTTTACTTTTCATCCTTTAGAGATCGATAAAATAAGTACCAGCTGAACACTGGGCCGATGTAATCGACTCATCACCTCCCCCCCAAATTGCTGCCATTGAAGCAAAATTTCAAACTACTATTTAAAATTTGGAGGTGGGGTGGGCGCCGGGCGAAATGCTTAGCGGCATTTCGTCTGCCGCTACGTTCTGAGCCCAAATTCTGCTGAGCTCGACTTTGCCTTTCATCCTTTCGGGTTCGATGAAATAAGTACGAGTTACTCACTGGGATCGATATAATCGACTAGCCCCCTTACCCCCAAATTTTCAAGGGCCTGTGCCTAGAGTAGAAATAATAATAATAATAATTATTATTATTATTAAACGTTTCCTCTCTCTTTTATAGCTTGCCAACATGGCCATATTAAGAGTAGGAAGTATAAATGTTTGAGGCCTGGGGTCGCCTTGGAAGTAGGGGGCGCCTGCTCAACGACTTCAAGTCTTTAGAATTTGATGTAATTGCTGTCAATGAGACCAGGATGTCCAATACACGCACACTAGTCCCCATTTTCGACGATTATCAAATCTTTGCATCTGTTAGTCGGCCGGGAATGGGAGGTGGAGTGGCAGCGCTGTTTAAGAAAGAACTAGATGTTGAGGTAAGGTTGATCTTTCGGGACCCGGGCGGTAAGTTGGTGGTCCTGGATGTGAGCAATAGCGAAAGCGGTGTGTTTAGACTGGTGGCCGTCTACGCCAAAATTCATGAGGCGCAAGTCACCTGGTTTGGATGGTCTGCCCAATGAGCTTTATGTGAATATGCCAGACTTGTTCTCCGATCTCCTCGAAGCGCTCTACTGCAACTAGTAGAAAAGGTAGGGTGTAAACCTGGCTTCGGTGGGGCTCTGATCAATTTAGATCAATCGAAAGCATTCGATAGGGTAGACCAACGCAACCGGGACGGAGGCTGTCCTCAGTGGTCGGATCGCTGCAGTTCACTGCGGTATCTGCTCGGTCGTCAAACTTAATGGCCACCTCTCGGAACCATTTCACATCTCTCGCTCTATCAGTGGTAACATTCCAGACGCCACTCACTCTGTTTGAGTCTCTTCTTAACTAAGGACTACAGCTCAGTCAAGGAGACGAGCCATTAAAATAAACATACCAGATTGTTCATTTACGAAGTCATTATTTTTATTATATGTTTGACTTTTGCTTTTTATTTGTACAAGTTGACTTCAAGTTTCACCCAGATACCTCAAGAGACAATAAGTTAGAAGTTCGTGTTGGCGTTATGCCTAGAATGTCATATATTTGGTTTTGCACATAGTATTGGTCTAGCGATTGTTCAAGAAAACATATGAAAATTTGTTTTAATATTTGTGATTACATAGACAGTATTTTACGTAGGATATGGGCAATTCCCATGAGCACTATATTTTGAATTTCTGCCATTTTGGGGTTTCCTAGTATCTGAGCTAGGTAGGAATCAGACCCTTTTGCTATCATTCCTAGGACACCTATGACAACAGGAATTGTTTTAGTCTTGAGGTTCTACATTTTGCCAATTTCTAAGATCTTTATACTTGCCCAGTTTTTAGTAGGTCTTAACAGATACATTTATGTCGATTGGGACAGTCATATCAATGAGGAAGCATGATTTTTTTTTGGTATCACATCATCATTATTATTATTATTATTATTATTATTATTATTATTATTATTATTATTATTATTATTATTATTATTATTATTTTCATACACACGCAACAGAGTAGGCAGTTGGAAAAGAAAAAATCCTAACAGGCTACAACAAATAACCTTAGATGCCAAGAACCCTCCTAAGTATCTTAGTTGTCCATAATAACAGTTTTCTGGAGCTGTTCTAAACTGGGTTTTATGTCTAGTTCCTCTATCCAGCTGTTCAGATCTGTAGGGATAGTTCCCAATGCACCTATAACTACTGGGATACATTTTACCTACACTTTCCAAAGTCTCTGTAATTCAGTAGCTAGGTCCTGGTACTTTGCTACTTTTTCTATACTTCTTAAATTGATTTTTTTCATCATTTGAGACTGTAAAGTCAATTATCTGGCACTTTCTATTCTCTTTATCTACTACTACTAAATCAAACCTTCTAGCTTCTATTACTCTGTCAGTCTGAATGTTAAAGTCTCACAAAATCTTGTATTTCTTACTTTCTAGTACTTGATATCCTGCAAAGGCAGGATATCAATTCAAAAGTAGTTAAGGAAAATGAACCCTTTGCTCTACATGGATGATCTGAAGTTTTTTAAAAAATTTTTTTTGTAAGAATAAATAAGAAATAGATTCCTTAAAGTAAACTGTAAGACTTTTCATACAAAAATACAGGCATGAAATTTGGCATAGACAGGTGTACGATAGTAGTCATGGAAAAGGACAGGGAGTCAGCAGTGAAGGCATGCAATTATCAGATGGTCAGACATTAAAATCACTGAAAGAAAGAGAGAGTTATAAGTATCTAGGAGTATTAGAATCCGACAGAGTTATACATTTTAAAAATGAAAGCGAAAATTGAGGAATGCATCAGAAGGTTGAGGAAGCTAATGAAGTCAAAGCTAAATGGTCTGAATCTAGTGAAGGCTGTAAATTCTTGGGCAGTATCATTACTTAGATACTTAGCAGCTTTTGTAGATTGGACAAAAACTGAATTAGCAAAACTAGACAGAAGAAGTAGGAAGGAATTCAATATGAATGGCGGACTCCACCCAACAATACCCTGATGAATACCTGGTAATGGCTGTCATGGATGCTGATCTTAACTGATTGAAAGTCTTAACATGTACATGTTTGTCTAGATGTAAAAGATGGGCTACAGCAAATATTCTGCTCAATACCATAGATTTGCTGGTCAGGTGCTTGACCTTCACCAGTTGAGCATGTCCCTTAGTGACTGACAATATGTGCATCTCTAATCACGAGCAGGAATAGTGAGGGAGCATCATAACCATGTGTTGAGAAGGATTTTTGGATCTTGAATAATTCACCTCTGGAAACATGGGTGTTTTATTCATCATCCTTAAACAACCCTTATTCAGGGACATTTTTAGCAGCACTGGCTACTCGAACTGAAGAAAATTCTAATCAGGTTCCTCTTGCAAGGTGATGTGCTCTTTATCTTGGTATAAGGTCATATCGCGCACATATGGTTGTGATGCATATGCCTAGTTGCTCTTATTAGACTGGTAGTCATGATGGGTATACAGGACTTCGTATATTTTTACTCCACCCTCACTCTGATAGCGTGTGCTGTTCTCTCACTCGATAATGATAATAATGATGATGATTTTGAATTTTGGCACAAGGCCAGCAATTTCATGGGAGGTGGTTATTCAATTACATCGACTCAAATGCTCAACTGGTACACATTTTATCGACCCCGAAAGAATAAAAGGCAAAGTCGACCTCGGCGGAATTTGAACTCAGAGTGTAAAGACGGATGAAATTACACTAAACATTTTGCCCAGTATACAAACGATTCTGCCAGATAGTTGCCTTATTATTAATAATAGTAGTAGTAACAATATATGAGGTGACTCAATAATAATATTCTTATATGAAAAGACTAAGTATTGAATGTCGATTCAAATATGAGATTCGTTTTGACTGGAAGTTTAAGTTTCGCCTGACGGCTTATTTAAGCAGTGAAGAAAGATATTCTTTTCGATTTTTATATCGGATTAAAAGCTTCATTAAATTGAAGTGGGTGCTAAGGTAGAGCTCTATAGATATGATTAAAATCTATAGTAATTATTGGAGTTGGGTGCATAAATGCATGCTTACAATCAAAATCACTTGCTCAATGACCTCATTTCACTGGACATATGTGGAAGTTATCAACGAGCGAGGTAGGATTTTTGAAACATGCACACTGGTAAACATTTTTAATGATTCCGAGAACTACTCATGTTATGGTCTATCAGGATCAGTTGGCGGGGTGGCAGTGATGTTTCGGAAACGATTTGGGAGTAAATCCCGATGGACGAATCCTGAGCTGAAATACCTTAGGCAGCTCGGCATTGTTTTCGACTTCATTCAGGTGAGGCAAAACCTTGTCGTTTTTATCATCGTTACCGATATCAAAAATCACACAAATAAATGAATACATAAACACATAAATAAAAAGTATGATGTAATGAAAAGTATAAACTATATCTATAAAATGGGCGCATGCATGGTCCTGTGTTAAAAAGTTCGCTTTGCAGCCACGTGCATTTGGGTTCATTGGCATTGCGTGGCACCCTGAAAACGTATCTTCTACTGTAACCCCGAGTTATAAGTGAACACGGTTGACGGAAACTGTATAGATTCAACTTTGTGTATATGCGTGCGTGCGTATGTGTGTGTGTGTGTGTGTGTGTGTGTGTGTGTGTGTGTGTGTGTGTGTGTGTGTGTGTGTGTGTGTGTGTGTGTTTGTGTTTGCGATTGTCCCCTTCCACACAGCTCGATAACCAATGTTGACTTTTTATTTACATTTCCTGTAATTTAGTGATTCGGTTTAAAAAAATGATAGAGTAAATACCAGACTAACAAATTAAGCACTTGAGGAAATTTGTTCGACTAAACTATTCAAGGCTTGCCCCAGTATGGCCGCAGGCTGATGACTGAAGCAAGGAACGGATAAGGGATAAAACTGAAATTTGTGATTACGCGAATGAAGAATAGACTATGCGATGTCATTTGAAGAGGTGCTAGAAACAGCTACTTAAAACACATACAAATCGTGACTTACAGCCTTAATTGGATCACACATTATATAATGCACTCATAACCATACAGCGTGTGAACATCAGATATGATGGTCAAAATTGGAATACATTCGTTAAGGGATGATCTGGAACTAAATAGATTCCAATACATGAACTCATATACATTTATGCATGAATGTATACATACATACATACATACATACATAGATGCATTAATGCATGCATACATACATACATACATACATACATTCAGACATACATACATACATACATACATGCATGCATATATACATACTTATACATGCCATCAGGCTGGTTTTTTGCACATAAGATAAGTTACACAAGATTCCTTACAGCGTGTCTTGTGATATGCACGTGATGTTTCTAAGGAGCAGAGGCATTGTAATGTACACATAAGTGAATGTTTACTCTGCAAGTGTATGCGTGAGTGCGTTTTTGAGTGTATGTGTTTGTTAGTGTATGTGTATGTCAATCATTGTTTGCGTGTGT
>NC_068982.1:54161597-54162845 GCF_001194135.2 Octopus bimaculoides | reverse complement strand
ATATATATATATATATACTTACCAATCTAAGTGTGTATATGTCTATGAGTGTATGTATACATATATATAAACTTATTGTTTATATATATGTATACTCGGGATGCCAGCTGATCAGTTATTCCATAAATGAAAATTGCATTGAATAGTACAAAAGGTACACGTAGGACAGACACAAGAACCCTAATATTTCATCAGTTATTGACCAAGAAATACTAATACCTAGTTTCATGCCTTATATATATGTTTTGTGTGTGTGCGTGTATGTGTCTGCGTGTATATATATATGTATATATAAATAAATATATGCCCATCTCTCAGTCACCCGTCTACCAAATCCGCTCACAAACATTTGGTCGGCCCGAGACCATAGGAGAAGACAAGTGGGCAAAGCACCACCCAGTGGAACTGAACCTGCAGCCATGTGGTAGGTAAGCTAACTTCTTTCCATACAGCCACGCTTGCGCCTATGCATACACATACATACATACTTACATACATATATATCCACACACACACATACAGGCCACTAGGTAGAGAGACCGTAGACCAACGGATTGTAGTGACTGAAGAAACGTTGTAAAGCTGAGCGTTTTATGGACGTGAAACCCAGAGTAACCCCATAGACAAACCATATCTATCTTTATCTATAGATACTATGCGCTCTACTGCTCTATAACTAAGAGTGTGCTTCTCTTTCAGATATAAATGAAGTGAAATTAACGTGCAAGTGTCTGAACACTGCACAGACACGTGTACCCTTAATGTAGTTCTCGGGGAGATTCAGCGTGACACAAAGTGTGACAAGGCTGGCCCTTTGAATTACAGGTACAACAGAAACAAGAAGGAAGAGTGAAAAAAAATGTTGTGGTGAAAGAGTACAGTAGGGTTCATTATTACCCCCTGCCGGAGCCTCGTGGAGTGTTTTTGCTCAATAAACACTCACAACGCCCGGTCTGGGAATCGAAACCGCGATCCTACGGCCGCGAGTCCGCTGCCCTATATATGTATATATATATATATATATATATATATGCATATATACGTATACATGTACATATATATATATATATGTATGTATGAATACACACACACACACACGCACACACACACACACACACACACACACACACATTGCTATTTTAGTCGTAATTAACTGTGTTGCCTGTATGACATTATATTCATATTAACGTACACAAGCTTCGTGTGTGTGTATGCCAGATCGTATGTGTATGTGTGCGTGTATATGTA
>NC_068982.1:54155062-54161587 GCF_001194135.2 Octopus bimaculoides | reverse complement strand
TATGAATATATGAATATATATATATATATATATATAAATATGTGCGTGTGTATAAATATACATATAAATATGCATGTATACGTATATAAGTATTTATGTGCATACATATATATATATATATATATATATGTATATATATACACACACGCACATATATATACATATACATAGACACACGCACACACACACACACACACACACACACACACATTGCTATTTTAGTCGTAATTAACTGTGTTGCCTGTATGACATTATATTCATATTAACGTACACAAGCTTCGTGTGTGTGTATGCCAGATCGTATGTGTATGTGTGCGTGTATATGTACGTGTATGTGCGTGCGTGCGAATGTATATGCGTGTGTGTGTGTGTGTGTGGACGTCGATGTGCGTGTCTCTGTGCGTGAGTGTGTGTGTTAGATGTATTTTCATAAACAAATTATTGCCACGTTGGCAACATGCTTTTTAGTAGAAATTCTCTTTTTTTTTTTTTCAGTAGTAACGGTTACTGCCCTCCTTTGACATTGATGCTGCTGCTGCTGATGATGATGATGACGGTGATGAAGAAGAAGAAGTTGATGGTGACGATGGTGATGATGATGAGGCGGTTGATGATGACGATAATGATGGTGATGATGATCATGGTAACGACAATGACGGCAACGCCGACGATGATGATAATGGTGATGGTGACGATGATGGTGACGATGATGATGAGGAGGAGGATGTTGTTGATATGATAATCATGAGATGATGGTGAAGACGATGATGATGATGATGATGGTGATGATGAAGACAATGAAGAAGTTGATGATGATGTTGGTGATGATGGTGATGATGTTGATGATGAATATGATGATGATGATGATGATGATGATGATGATGATGATGATGATGATGATGGTGGTAACGATGATGGTGTTAATGAAGATGATGATGATGATTACGATGATGATGGTGACGACGACGACGACGACAAAAAAAGAAGACGAAAAAGAAAAGGAAGAAGAAGAAGAAGAAGAAGAAGAAGAAGAAGAAGAAGAAGAAGAAGAAGAAGAAGAAGTTGATGATGATGATGATGAAGTTGGTGATGATGTTAAAAGTGTTAGGAATGCTGGGGGTCCGCGATATTGATGTTTGGTAGTGGCGGTGATGCCGGTGTTTGGTGGTGGTAACGGGTTTTGATGTTATTGTTAGCGGTGGCGGTGATGGTGTTGATGGTGGTAGTGGTGGTGGTGGTTCTGTTGGTGGTGATGGTGGTGGTGGTGGTGGTGGTAGTGGTGATGCCATTAGTATTGGTTATAGTGATATTAGTAGAAGCCTTGATGTTGGTAGTAGTACAGCTGTAGTTTTAGTGAAAGAATTAAGGGCAATTCTACTGGCATCGATGTGAATAATGCGCGGTTTTTGGTAGCAGTGCTTTTAGGATCAGAAGATCTATATACAGAGCGGGGCTGGAAACATCCTGCTTCATTTAAGTTAGGAATGTTCTTGACTTTATTTCAGGTATTGATTCAAAATATTCCATCATTGTTGTATGATCAACCCTAAATTTGGTTACGTAGCACACTCTTTTATATCTATATATGGAGTAAAATTAATGACCCGGTTGCATCTTGCTTTAATTTTGGTGACTTCTCAGTCAATATTAGTCGGTATATTTACTTTAGCTGCATGAAAGAAAAACTGGCTCTCCGTTGGTTATGTTGGGGTTTCCTGTTGATCCGATAAACGGAACAGCCTGCTCGTGAAATTAACGTGCAAGTGGCTGAGCATTCTACTGGCACGTGTATCCTTAACTTGGTTCTTAGGGAGATTCAGCGTGACACAGAATGTAACAAGGCTGGCTTTTGATTTAAAGGTACAATTCACTTTTGCCAGCTGGATGGAGTGGAACAACGTGAAACAAAGTGTCTTGCTCAAGGACACACCGCGTCGCCAGGAATCGAACTCACGTCCGTGAGCCGAATACTCTTAACCACTAAACCACGCCTCATCACACTTGTGTGAAAGAGAACTACGTGATAATCACTCGAGCTTTTTTGAAGGGTGATTTTCGGAAAAGAGTTGGTTTTAACCAACTCCCACTGAGAGCGTTATGAGCTTAAAACAGAATGGCCGATGCCAATGAGCGGTGCTGGGTATTTAGAGGGTGTTATGAGTTTTCTAAGATATAAAGTATTTAAACTAAGTACTTTATTTTAAATGCAATTTTGAAAATATCTCCGTCAGGACTGGGATTAAATTATGAAATGAAAAATCATATCAGCGAGCAAAGCCATAACTACTGATGCACCAAAGCCTAATATAATTATACTATACAAGTCCTTGCCGTCTTTATTAATTTTCTTAAAAAATATGCATAGGGGCACTAGTTCATAGAAAGGCCCATGATTTTTGGAATGGAATAAGAAAATATTGATGATAAATCTCTGCGCAAAATTAGCTTCTGCTTTATTAAAATAATCCACGAAACATAGTGATGGGGAGCTTTATAAGAACACTATTCATGAAAAAGTGTACTGAGCTACAATCGACTGAGAATCGCTGGTGTAGACTTTAAAATGGCAACGTATCTATTTGGTCTCAAAAGTGAGTTGCTACACAAATAATCTGTGCATTTTATGACTTTTGAGTCGGCAGAAACGAAAATGACCAAAAGATAATTGAAGAGCGATTTAATATATATACCTGCATATCATACTTAATGTATATCGTTGAAGGACTAATTACTGCAGTACTCGTCCTATATATCGGAGGCGACAAATATCGTCTAGGAATGTGGTTGGCTGTGAATACACGCCATTGACAAACCTCAACTATGCCGAAATGCACTTGGCATTCTCGCTTACCGCTACCGGGACAATTTTCATCTCATTCCGATATGATTATATTTTTAAACACGTTCACAAGAGACGTTATCTTTGAGTGAATATCGCTGTAACTAGCCTTTCAACGCTGTATATAAGTATGATATATAGATAGCTATTTTAATCTAATACTGCTTCAATTGTGTACCAAAGAACCTGACATTGGTGCTTTACTATTTAAGGACCTGATCCGCTTGAATCCTGAACTTTTATAGGTGTGTGTGTTTGGGTGTGTGTAGAGAAAGAGGGGGAGAGAGACGTGTGTTTGATGTATGTACACACACAAGATAGAGTTTACGCAATCGTTAATCCAAGTTTCATGTAAACGCTTTGGTTGTATCATAAAAACCAAGGTTTACTACTCACAAAATTCTGGTGATTTAAGCGAAGAATGAGTAAGTATTTGAATACAATCATACCATGATGTCAGATGTTACTACTGGAACCAGTGTAAGTGGGACCGTTCTGATAATTCTTACCGTAGAAATCCTATAATAGATGCTTCTTATGGGTTGAATAACTGATCGTTTTATAAGCCTTAATTATATATTTTTAGTTACAATTTCAGTAACATCTGATGTATGGCTGCACAATAAGATTTTGTGTCGAAAGAAGCTGATTTGGTGATATATGGTGGTTGAAAGAAACATATGATATTTTAATCCTTTCTACTATAGGCACAAGGCCTGGAATTTTGAGGGAAGGGGTCAAGTTGATTACATCGTCCTCAGTGCTTGACTGATACTTATTTCATCGGCCCCGGAAAGATGAAAAGCAAAGTCGACCTCGGAGACGCTTGAACTCAGAACCTAAAAACGGAGGAAATGTTGTTAAGTATTTTCTCGGGCGTAATAACGATTCTGCCAGCTCGCCTCTTTAGGGATCCTGTAATAAATTAACAACATTATTTTTGTGTCAAAATGGTAGACTAGTTATTAATTAGAACTGAGTCAAATTTGAAATCAGCGCTAAAATATTTCCCAGAGAATCTAACTTCTAAGGGTATGAAATGTTTTGGCACAGCCGTTTTGGCTCTGCCTTTTTGGTGTCACTGATTCGGCGCTGACATGGTTGACATCAGACATCTTAATTTTTCGTTTTATTCTTCCTTCTCTTCCTGCCTCTCTCCCTCCTTCTATCCCCTTCCTCCCCTCTCTTTGTTTATATATATGAGATTGAGAGGGAAAGTGTCTATATCAATCATTTTCAATTAATAATTGTAATCACTCTCTGTCTGTCTGTCTGTCTGTCTGTCTGTCTGTCTCTCTTTCTCTGTATGTGTACATCTTTGCACATGTGTGGATGTGTTTGCCTCCAGTTCCAAAACGTACTGTCACCAAGACAGGCTGAACGTCCGGTCAGCCGTGCCAAATCTTCAGCCGCAACTCATCGTTTCATTCATGAGGCACCTAAATGTATGTTATTTTGTTGCTATTGTTCCTATTGATTTTGCCCATGTTTATCCGTAAGAAATGAAGATAGTTTTAGTGTGGACGTTAGATTTGGTGGAGAATAATGCGGTGGTAATATTAGTGGTCATATTGTTAGTGTCTGTGATATTTGTGATGGTGATGATTTTAGTTATGATGATGATGTTAAAGATATCACTGATGTGAATTATGGTGCTGATGTTTGACTTGGTTATTGGGATGATGGTGATAATTGTTAATTACGGATCAGCTCTGATCGAGCAGATTTATGACTGAAAGCATTCTGGTCATTTGCCTGCTGACAATTGAGAGTGAGTTGTGGGAGTTTCGACTGTTATCTCTAATTAGTTGAATGGCCGTGTAGAAGCTTCCTCGTTTGTTTGATAGTTTGGATGATGCTAGTGGTAGTGATTGATGTCTGTGCTGATGATGTTGCTGTTCTTAAGACCCAGTTATTCACTAACTGAATAAACCTATAATCAAAAGCATTGTAGTTATTGCCATCTCGTCCTTTACTCAAGCATTTCCCGCTTTTCAACCTAGAGGGCATAATGTATGAGAGAGTCATTTCTAGTAAGGTCAAGCAACCACTTAAAGACTCCTTTAGTTGATGGTACTGTTGTGGTTGGGAAGTCCGAAGTCTGCCTGGATGGAGTAGTCATGTTATATACTGAAAGTCGGCCAAATGGCGTAAAACTGTCCAGAGATAAAGCTGCTGGGTTATGTCATTTTTCCGACAAGCTAAGGACCATACTGTATTCCAACATGTAGTAATGAATTAAACACAATGCAGCCTGTTAGTTGAACATAATACAACCGCCACATCGTCTAATCTAATAGTAAGCGCCCATAGGTTGTGGTGGTCGTTATAGAGGAAGTACTAAGGTAGTCTCGGTGAGAGGGCGACTGTTTTGAGAGGGTTTTGGAGGCATTGAAGATACTGATCTAGCTATTTCTGCATTTTATGCATATCTCGGTTAAATCGGACAGATAGGGATTTTACTATGTTTCTATAGTAGAAATCTGGGACGTTGAAGTTTGCCACGTTTGGAAGTTACGCCTCCCGCATGTCCAGGTTGTCTTTCATTTTTATATTTTTGTTTCGTTGTGTAAAAGGTTTAGGATATGGTATGGTATGGTCTGGTGCATAGTTGTGCGCCCTCTTGTGTATTTAAAATTTTATTGCTGTTCCTGGCGGAGAGATTGCAGCTGAAGATAAAACTAGCATAGCCCATTGGTAGTTTTATCTTATGTATTGTTTATGCACCATTGTTGTTACAGTCTTGTGGCCAGCCAAAAGCGGCATCTGTGAATGCTCCAAGTATATTTCGCTTTCTTCTTACTGAATCTCCTAAGACTGTTGTGAATATGTGTGGAAGGTTGTCTGTTGCTGAAACCATCTTATATTTTCTCTGTCACTGTTTGTGTGGTGGCTGAGTGTGGTGATCTGAATCTGTACTATTGTTTGGATAGTTAGGTTTATAATAATAACTTAGATAACTTGAATATATTTCGGCCAAAGATTGGCTCAAGCCATATCTAACTTGATAGCATTACCTGGTAGGATCTGTTAAGTCATTTTGAAGTCAGGTTTTGTGGTATCATGGCCGATTCGAATAGAGAATTGTTGTTGACTTAGATGTATCCAGGTATAGGTGGCGTATCTGAAGGATTTATCTTTGTCGAATTTCTGTGCACAGGAGGGTGACCTTACTTCACTTGAGTATTTGTGGGGCTTTGAGTTGTCATAAGCTCACTCAACTCCAGATGCTGGTACGAGTAGTTGTAAATTTTGGTGGGTGACATGATTCCTTCAGTGTTTATAAGTATTTCGCATATTTTTCTCTGATTTTGCCTGGGCTTGACGCTTTAAGCTATTCAATGTTTCTTTATTGCTTTGCGGATCCCTAATGAAATGAAGGGGTTAAACTCGCAGCCAAGATAGAGGGGCATACGTTTCGTTTTATGTTTCCGCTTGCTTTGTGGCTGATTATTAAGAAATATCTGATAAGGGCGTTTGCTTGCAGTTGCAGTGTGAACGTACTTTTTGACGTTACTATTATGACACGGGGTGTGGTGTTACTGTTGACGATTACACTACTAATATATTCTATATAGTGTTTTAATCTTTTGTGGCTTATGTTGGATACAAATGCTTGCTAATTTTCTATTTTACACACACATGTATTTATATATACATATATATATATATATATATATATATAT
>NC_068982.1:54145969-54155052 GCF_001194135.2 Octopus bimaculoides | reverse complement strand
ATATATATATATATATACATATATATATATATATATATATGTATACGTATGTGTATACACACATATATATACATACATATATTATTCCCTTGTTTAGATGTTTGATGCTGAGTTCCGTTCCGGTTGGGTGTGGCTTTTGTGTAATATATTTTTGGCTGCCTTTGTTTTTTTATGACGTTGGTAATTTTTGGCGTGTAATGGGGTTGTATTATTTTATGTTGCCTTGTGGTAAGCTTTTTTTGCATGCATACTATGGGGCGTCGGTAATTGTTTTGTTAAGTATTATTTTAGCGTTGCAGTGTATGTTACTGACTTTTGTGTTGTTGAATTATGAAATCCTTGATACTTTTCGTCGTGAAACTCTTTCTATTGTGTCGCTTATAAAAGGGCATTTGCATTTTGCATTGACGAATGAGCATGTTGTAGTGATCTGCTTGAAGTTGGCGAATTGTTTGCTTGTTTCTTGTAGACAGATAGATAGAATGTGATGTCTGGGTTAGCGTTGTTGTTGTAGTGTGCTTGACTAGGTATTGAATTGGCATGGATTGTTTAGGATATAAAAGGAGTTTAGTTGTTTTGCTGTTCTGTTCTTTTTACATGCATCCTTTGAAAATAAGGAAATGATGAGTGTTTATGAGCGCTTTATAGTTGAGAATGTGCAAATTTATGGGGAGATTGGCGAGGTCCGAGGTGGGTTACTTCGGAGAGATTAGAACATCGGTTGGCTACGACGCAAAAATGCCACGGAATGATCCATGCTAGCAATATCGTTGCGAGAGGATATCTGAAATGAGGTAAATCGAGAACAGGGAGGAGTGAACGACATGATCGCAGACTACCGAAAGCACAGGTAAGCACAGGTTCCGTTGTTCCAGGTATGTCGCAAGGTTCACAGACAACAGGCTACTCGGAAGCCACTACGACAATGGAAAGATGATTTAGTGAAACAATTGGGGTCAACACGAAAAAGAATAGCACACTCAAGAAAGAAGTGAAAGCGCATTGTGACTAGTGATGTTTAACAACATCCTATAAACTGGTAGATACAATGATATATATATAATCATTGTGTTGCTGATTTTCTTTTGAAAGCATTCATTTCTAGTGAAGCATCTTTTCTCATAAGTTTGCAAATGTCATTTGTGATATTTATGTATATATATATTGAATGCACATTTTATATATGTAATCAGATTAATTCCTTTGTGAAGGAGTTTATCTAATCTGATCCGAGCAATGATTGCTGAATGTTTTCCCGCAATCATTGTTCTATGACTGTCATATGCGACTATAAATCTACCACCGAGCCTCCTTTCCATCTCTTACTAACTGCACCACACTTTATCCTAGTACCACAACTCTACTCCGTCTGGTGGAGGTTGTTTTCATCTAAAATTGTTCCTATTTCGTTAGCAAGTTCTATGAAAGATGTCATTGGGGTGAACATGGGAACGAAAATGGACCCCTACTAAGCCAACTTATTCGATGACTACATTGTGTCCAAATCTTTTTCCAGGTCACTGCTTCCATCCCAGTGTTATACGTTGCATTTATGACCGTATTTGCGTCTCCTCTCTCTGCTGTGAGGAGCTAAACTCTTTCATCTTCCACCCTTCTCTCAATTTTAAGTCCTCCATATGCAGTACCTTAAACTTCCTTAAAATTTCTGTCTCTCTCGACCATTTAACGTTCACCGTCTCTACTTTTGTTTTCAACAAACGCAGTGACTTGCACACTGACCTTTATTTGGCTCCTCCTAACACATCCACACCAAGCGTATCGTCTTCTATTCCCAGGTCCTTCGTCCCCGCTGTCTCTGTAACTCCCGTCATAAATTGAGACCCCCAAATCATCTCGTAGTCAGTCGATTCATTTGACGTAGTAACTCACCCATCTTTATCCAAGCTGCCCTTTTTAACGCCTGTGCCGTTGATCCTCATTTGGAACCCAATCCACCAAGCTCCCTTTCCCTCTCTTACTATCCCACTACCTACCCCTACAACTTACCATCTCGCACTTCTTCCGCTGTCTCCAATCTGTTCCATCACATCACTTTCTTTTCACTCCCAACTATTCCTTTCTTTACTGCTTCTCGTACTTCGTGAAGCCGCCTTCTTAACAGCTTTGTGTTCCACAGACACGTCATTCACCTGGATCTCTTTTCTTATCTTGTCCCCATCAATGCACAAATCTTTTTCCTTCCAGTTCCACTCACTACGCTCATCGTACTCAACCGTTGTACCTTCTACGTTAGAGACAGGTTTATGGAGCACCTCACTTATCTTTCGACACTTCAAATCTGCTTACTTCACAGTTTTCATCTTGGACTCCAACAGCAGATCCTCCACTACTCACCTTCAGAGGAAACGGAAGCACGTTACGTCTGGCTGTTCGCCTGTTCTTCATCTTATGTCTTCTCTGCTGATCTTAATAACTTTTTGATCACAGTTATTTCTTCTATGAGGATTTTACTGTTTTCTCACCATCTATTGATTTACTCTATCAAAATTGCCAAGCCTTTCCCATTTGTTGTGTAGTTTTTACCAATTTCACTAACTTTCCTTCTCTTCGGAGAATTCATACATTTTTCTCTCATTTTGAAATTTTAATTTAAACCTTCCCCCTTTGTTAAAAGAAACGCCTTCATATCCCTACGCACTTTTCTTAAACTCTTGCACGCATATCAATAACACAATTCTATCTTACTCTTGCCAATCCACGAGCCTCATCAATAATTTTATTACGTCACACTCACACAGGATCTCTCCTCTTCAAAACAAGCACGACCTACCTCAAGATTATTCGCGCGTACCAACACCCATAGCTCCACTAACAGATACCACTCTACTACTAGACACTCCATTATTTTAATTATACTCGCTTCTAGATAGAAATATACAGTAATCCCTCAATTATCGCAGGTGCTACGTTTCAAAATCCCCGCGATAGGTGAAAATCCACGAAGTAAAAACTGTACTGTATATTTTTTTTTAATTTTTATAATTTGTATATAATTATTGTATTATAAATGCAAAACAAAACCACAGACGAATCGACGTAAGATTGAATAATAAACCACGATAAGTGAACCGCGATAGGTGAACCACGATAGGTGAACAGCGATATGGCGAGGGATTACTGTACTCATATACTTGCATCCACACACACAGCCACATCCCTTTATTAAGTCCTCCCATAGAACACTTTCCCACCTAGTTCTTAACACTTCACTGTTTTTCACTGACTATTTGTTCTCCTCACCCTCCAACGTTTTTCTCCTTTCTTTCGGTGAAGAACTAACATCCGAAACATTAATACACTTTTTCTTTAGGCGAAAGCGTTAAGTTAATACGTTATTTGTCAAAGGCTCTTTTTCTTCCTGTACTTTCATGTCTTATATATACATATATATATATACGCGTGTGTGGGTGTGAGTGTATGTGTGTGTCTATACATGCATATACACACACTATGCGAGTCTGTATATGTGTGTATACACACACACACACACACACACACACACACACACACACACACAAACATATATTCTTTCTACAAAACATTTATTAGTTAGTGGATTTGCTCCCCACACTCAACACACAATATGAAAATGTAAGTGTATATCTTTTTCCGCCTCCGGTGAGATTCAACTTTAAAATGTTTTTAATTATACTAATTAATTTCTAGAATCTTGAATCGAAACATCTGTCAGTGATGATGTCCAATTTTGTAATTAATAAATAATCATTATTAATTTAATTATCTCTGTTTTCTTATTTAAAATATATATATATATATATATCCAATTACCTTACAGTTGAATACTAAATGTAATATTCAATACTTTTTGTAATAGGTAATAAACGAGTTCATTGCATTTTACTATCCCTTAATGAGGTTTTTAACCTTTAATTGAGCTATATATACACATACATACGCGCGCGCGCACATTCACACACAAAGCATTGAGCTCAACCATTTTGGAGTAAAGATTTCACTTAAACATCCATATGTTCGTCGTTCGTAGCATCAAGTATTATGTAAGCTGAAGTGCATAGATGAGCAATAAAGTCGATAGGGCTTGCAGTATGTGTTCTTGGGTCCATAGAACCTACCACTTTGCTGAAATCATCATTTATCTATTCTTCGCGTTTGTTTGAAAATTGTTACACATTGCAGTCGTCCTATACCAAACAAACTTTATGAGAGTTGAAGTATCCAAGAAGTAAATTACAACATCTATAATAATAATAATAATAATAATAATAATAATAATAATAATAATAATAATAATAATGAGGCGCCTCGTTGCAAAGAAAGCAAAGATGGTAAGATACGACCAAAGAATAAAGGGATGCCAGCAGAATAGGTTATTTAGAGTTGACCAGAAGAGATTACACAAAGAAATAAATGGAGAGTGTACAGATGGAAAGTGGATGCCAGATAATATTGAAAGTCAAAGATTTTGGTGTGACATCTGGAACAAAGACAAGGAGCACAAGAAGGATGCTGAATGGTTGTAAGAACTGAAACAAACAGTACTCTGTCCAAAACAGACAGAACTAGTCATTCCAGTCAGGGAAGTGAAGGCAATCAGCAAAAAATTGGGCAAGTGGAAGGTCCCGGGACCAGATGGAGTTCAAGGCTACTGGATCAAAAGATTTGGCGAGTGTCATGCACGAAAAGCTACACAAGTCAACACCTTGTTAAATGCCGACCAAATAACACCAAAGTGGTTGACAATAGATAGAACAGTTCTGTGCTTGAAAAAACATCGAAAAAGGTAGTACGTTAGACAATTACGGGCCGATATCCTGCTGGACGCTTATGTAGAAATTATTGACTAGAATATTCGCAGAGTCAATGTACGGAGATCTGGAAAAAATGGAGTCCTGCCACATGAGCAGAAGGGTTGTAAGAATAAGTGCAGAGGTACCAAGGATCAACTCCTGGTAGACAAGAATGTACTTAGAGACTGCAAGAGGAGGAAAACTAACTTACCCATATCATGGGTCGATTATCGTAAGGCGTATGATATGATTCCACATTCTTGGATTATGGAATATATAAACCTATTTGGTATTGCATCGAATGTTGAAAAAATGTTGCTTGGAAAAAGTATGGCGAAGTGGAAGACGGAATCGAAGAAGAAGAAGAAGGAGAAGGAGAAGAAGAGGAGAAGAGGAGAAGAAGAGGAGGAGAAGAAGAAGACTGACTAATGGCCAGCAATTTTTGGAGCAGGTTGGCAAGTACTTATTTAAATTGGACCTGAAAGGATGACAGGCAAAGCTGACTATAACGGCAATTGACCTCTGAAAGTAAAAATCCGGAAGAAATGCCCTCTAAGTATTTTGTCTGCTGTGCTAACAATTCTGCCAGGTCAGCAGGAGGGAGCTAGTCGATTACATAGACCCCCCCTCCAGTGCTCGATCGCTACTTATTTTATCGACTCCGAAATGATGAAAAGCAAAGTCAACCTTGGCAAAATTTAAACTCAGAATGTAAAGTCGGACAAAATGCCACTAAGCATTTCATACGGCGTACTAGCGGCTCTGTCAATCATAAACACCAGGCTTTGATTTCAAGGATGGTCTCAAGAAGCTCAAGTTCTATCTCCCTAACACCACTGTATCGCTCCCATCATTTCTGCAATCTTAATGTTTTTAACGTTTACTTGTTCCTGTCACTGAACCGCGAGTACGCTGAAGAGTTTAGTTGAGCTCAGTGTTTATATTTGTTTAAAGTCTGGTACCTATTCCATCAGTCACTTTGGCCGAACTTCTACGTTTAAAAGATATAAACAAACCATCACCCGTTGTATTGCGGCGGGATGGGGACAAGCACAAACACATCCATGTCTGTTGTTGTTGGCACTCCGTCGCTTACGACGTCGAAGGTTCCAGTCGATCCGATCAACGGAACAGCTTGCTCGTGAAATTAACGTGCAAGTGGCTGAGCACTCCAGAGACACGTGTACCCTTAACGTAGTTCTCGGGGAGATTCTGCGTGACACAGAGTGACAAGGCTGGCCCTTTGAATTACAGGCACAACAGAAACAGAAAGTAAGAGTGAGAGAAAGTTGTGGTGAAGGAGTACAGCAGGGTTCGCCACCATCCCCTGCCGGAGCCTCATGGAGCTTTAGGTGTTTTCGCTCAATAAACACTCACAACGCCCGGTCTGGGAATCGAAACCGCGATTCTATGACCACGAGCCGCTGCCCTAACCACTGGGCCATTGTACCTCCACTCATCCATGTCTAGTGCAAAGTATTCCATTGACATTGTCAAAGCAATGCCGGTATTATGCCCACAAATCATCCAAGTTCAAAAACTACTCTGTGCCATACATCCTACACAAAAATTAAGCTTACTTTATATTATTATGTACGACCTTTTCTCTCAACTGCTACAGCTTTATTCAACATTATTCCAGAAAGAAATCAAAGAAGAAATGATCTCATAAATATTTAGACAGAGCAGGCATATTTGTGTGATTAAGAAGCTCGATTTGTAACCACGTGGTTTTGGGTTCTGTCCCAAAGCGAGGCAGCTTGGGCAAGTTCTACAATATATCCAGGCCCGTCTAATTTCTTGGGAGTGAATTTGATATGGAAGACTGTCGTATGTGTGTATGTGTATGTGCGCGTGCATGCGTGTATTTATGCATCTTTGCATGTATATGTGTGTATATGTATCTATGTATATATATATCCATGCCTCTGTGTTTCTGTCTGTCCTGCACTACCGCTTGAGAACCAGTGTTGGTTTGTTTATGTCTACGGAACCCTAAACGCTTCGGCAAGAGAGAAACCGATAGAATAAGCACTAGATTTAAAGCTAAGTACTAGTGTCGATTTTTATTTTTCGGCTAAACTTTTCAACGCGGTACCCTAGCATGGCCACAGTCCAATCCAATAACTGAAACAAGGAAGAGATAAAGGAAAATGGTCAAATTTCACAAAATAATGAGACAAACGATCGACACCCGAATACACTTCAACCAGAACACCTCCCTACACCAGTGCCCGCCATAATGTCCCCCAAAATATGACTGAAAAGACTAGAGCAGGTGATCCTTCTTGATTCAGACACAGACAAGACCAATAATGCACGAAATAAATTATGAGTGCTGTGTATGTGTGTTGCGTGTATGAATGTGCGTGTGTATGTGTGTGTTTGTGTGTGTGTATGTGTGTGTTTGTAGTTATGTGTGGTTGTGGACGCTGTGAGAATATGTACGTCGTGAGAGTATGTAATATGACTCAATGTCTGAATGTCTGCTTGTATGAATATAATTTATGCGCATTTGAACCAAATGTACTTTTCTTTATGCATGTATGCCTGTATAGACATGCACACACACTCACATACGCACACACACACACACACACACACACACACACGCACTTATTTGTATAATATGTACAGGCACATATATTTATGTATGTGCGTGTGGTGTGTATATATATATATATATGTATATATATATGTATATATATGTAGATATATATGTATGTGTGTATATATATATATATATATATACGCATTTGCGAATGTGTTCATTTTAAAGTGCATATAAGCACATATATATTCGTCCGCATTTAATTTAAAAGTGCATACACACGTACCATACACATAAACGTGAATACACACACAGAGGCGCGCGCACACACACACACGCATACACACACACACACAGATATATGTGTATATATAATGAACATGATCACATGTAGCTTAAAAGTGCATATGCGCAAACATAAACACACACATACATAGATCCCTATACATACACATATACACACGTGGATGTTTACATATGTGTAATTGTGTATGTGTATATGTGTGTGCATGTGTGTTGGTGTTAGTGTGTTACTGTTAATGTGTGTGTGTGTGTGTACGTGCTCATGCATGTGAGTGCGTGTCTGTTGTTGAAACCATTGCAACCACCTCAATTATACCAAAACCCCACCACCTCCTGACACACAAGCCCGGCAGCCATACACCAACACTAACTCAGTCAGCTTCCTATGCAATGCACCCATCCTCTCTCTCTTTCTGTCTGTCTGTCAGTCTGTCTGTCTGTCTCTCTTTCTCTCTGTTTCTCCCTAACCCTCGCCTCCACTGCTTGTAAAAATCAGCGCCCCGCTCTTGCCAACATTAAAACCACCCTACCCGGCACAAGTGGAAGGGGCTCACTACTTAAAATTGCTCATTGCTCTGCTTTATGTGTTTCTTTCTTCCCCCTGACTGAATGTTAGATACCTGCCCTCTCTTCCTCCCTCTCTCTCTCCTCCTTCTCTCTCTCTTCCTCTCTCTTTCTGCTCTCCACCTGCAGTACATACGAAGCTGTTGCTGTGGTTGATGTTCTTCTTGTTTGCTTTGACTGTTGAATATTGCAATGTCATCCTGACCTCCACACAACTGTCAACTCCAGACAGTTCCAGTGGTCTCTTTCTCAATATCCCATTCCTTGTTTTATTTTATTTTTGTCTGTTTCTATTTGCTGCAGCACTAATATCATCTCTTTTCATGTTATCACTTGTTTCCTCTCTCTCTCTTTCTATCTCTCACCTACACACACACACACACACACACACACACACATGCACATAATTCAAATACAATAATGCTGTTGCTAGTGACTTCGAAGTTTCGGCCAGCCAAGCCATCGCTGGACTGCCCAACATTCTTGCATGAGAATAATAAATTTGTACTCTACAAAAGCATAGAGTAACCCATTAAATTAATGTTAAATTGTGTTTATTATAAGTCCACCTAAAAACAAACAGTATATATATATGTATATATCTATATCTATATATATATATATACTAGCAGAGATACACGGCGTTGCGCGGGATTAAAATGGCATAGTGTTTTTTTTTATTGCTTTACTTGTTTCACTCATGTGACTACGGCTATACTGAAGCACCACCTTTAGTCGAAGAAATCGACCCCAGTATTTATTCTTTGTAAGCCTAGTACTTATTCTATCAGTGTATTTTGCCAAACCGCTGGCTAACGGGGACGCAAACACAACAACATCGGTTGTCAAACGTTGGTGGCTTACTAACACAAACA
>NC_068982.1:54142508-54145871 GCF_001194135.2 Octopus bimaculoides | reverse complement strand
ATATATATATATATAATATTTTTCTGTACTTTTTCTGCGTGTTAGTATTTTTACATATTTTTCAATTCATATATTTTCATATATTTTTGGGACACATTGCCTCAGATAGCTGGATTTATGATTTCACTAGATTAATTCTGTTCATAAAAATATAAATTAGGAGTATTTCTTAAACCGTTAGCTTCACATTTCAACAGCTTAAATTAAATTTAGCCCACGTAACAGGAACTGAGAGGGATATCGTAGAACAGATAAACTGCGGGTGATACAGATAATTGGACATTTTTTAATTCTGCATGCAAAAAACATATAAGAAACAGGTATCCTTTTCCTTGGGACAAAGTCTTTGTTGACCAGTGTTATTCTTATTTACAAATCCAAGCATGAAAACGTTACTCAACTTTGGAGTTTTGGAGATAAACGCCCCCTTTTCACACACATACACGCACACTTATATATTAATGATGTACACAAATAAATGACAGGTATACATAATACAGAAATATGCATAAAGTAAACACACACAGACAAACATATTAATATAACAAATTTTTTAAAAACTTTAAATAAAATCAATGCAGAGACAAAAGAAGTAAGATAATACATGTTGATTTTATTAGGTATTTCTGTTTATTTAGAAACCTACAATGAACAGGTCAGACCCTAAACTACTAATTTCACTGGGTACAACCTTAAAGTTGACACTGCTCCGCTAAACGCAGAAAATTTCTGTCTCGTTATTGGCTATAAATACACAGCTTTTCGATATTTGAACCTCTCTAACATTTTTCTCCAATTTTTTCTCCACCACATCATACCTTCAAAGCAATGAAACTGGAAGGCTACATTATTAGAGCCGATTTTCATATTTTTCTTTTACTTCCTTTTAAAAAATGCATATTTTGCGAATGAAAAGAAACTAGATCCGTCATTTGATATTTATTATAAGTTACAATACGTACATTGATTTTCTTATTCTTATTTTATTTTAGACCTAACGAGTGACTATATTTTTGAATAGATTTAATTGTAAATCGATTTGATTATTAATCGAATTATTAATCGAATTGAAACTATTAAAACTGAAACTATTGAAAGTGAAACCATTGAAATGTGAAACTATTATATCACATTACAATAGAGATGTTATTGTTTCAGTTTTGACATCTAATACCGAAGCAGTGTAAGAGATTGCTCCGGCCTCGCATTAAACAAGAAGTTGAAAGTTTCTTTGGCCCATGACACTCCATGGACTCTAAGTAATGTATGTGTAAATCTTGAATGAAATCGATTAGGTAGTTCAAATTCCACCGTGGAACCTCATTTGTAACGCAATAGCGTCAAATTTCCATGTAAAACCTGCTGCCGCTCATGTGTTTATACTCAATCCATGTCCTGGAACCAACTCTGAGGCACAATTGTTTCCAGATATACTCTGACACCGGAGTAGTAATAATTCCTGTTAGGATTCCAGTTGGTTAATTAGCATATTACGGCTTAAGAGGACTTTGCGGAGGAAACATTCATAGGCCAACGGAGGCTGAAGGCGGCTGCATCAACACATTGTGAAATGCAGAGAGTAATATAAGGTAGATAAGACAACTTGGTCATCGCGTGCATCTGTCTCCGTTCACGGACGTCTTGAGGTGTTCTTGCCAATGAATTGAAAATGGTCACACACGAAAGAGTGAGGTTAACAGCGTGCAACTCATACACTTCATTAAAGTCACCGCGCGAGTCATCACTCATTCTTAGGATGACGAAATAGACCTCGTTGCTTGGAGATATCAACACTAAACGATATACTAAACGATGACTGAGTTACTGGTTCGCGCCGACGTCTTACATCACCACGTGTCATACAAGAAATAATGTCACTTAATATATATTATACCACAGCCTGATACTTTCATGTGTAATTTAGTCAAGCAGTTAGTAAAGACCCCCCCCCACACACACACACACAAATACATATAAACTCACATACACACACACATATGTATATGCATATAAATATAGGAAGCGTCGCTGTGTGGACAGGCGCAGGAGTGGCTGCTTGGTAAGAAGCCTGCTTCCCGACGACATGGTTCTGGGCTCAGCCCCACTGCGTGGCATATTGGGCAAGCGTCTTCCACTAGTGGATTTGGTAAGCAGAAATTGAAAGACGCCCGTCGTTTATATATCATTTACCATATATACATACATGTGTATATGTTTTATGTGTCTGCCTTTGTGCTTGCCTTTATCCCCCATCACCACTTGATCACCGCTGCTGATGTGTTTCCGGTTCTGTAACTTAGCGGTTCTGCCAAAGAGTTTGATAGAAAAAGTACTAGATTTGAAAAATAAGTTCTGGGGCTGATTAAAACATTTAAAGGCGGTGCATGGCCGCAGTCAAATGACTGAAACAAGTAAAAGAATATACATATGTATGTATGTATATATGCAAACAATATATGAGTATATGCATATATATGTACATGTATGTACATCTTCATCTACATGTACATATAGATACATATCTGGGTACATGACGTTGCAAAAAAACATGGACAAAATGATAAACAAGGTACAAAAAACAAGCAGGCCACATAGAGAACATATCCTTCATCAGCTGCCACCATTAAAACACTGGCGTTTCGAAGAGTTAGGGAACAGTAATCCCTAGCCATATTGTGGTTCATCTATCACGGTTCATCTATAGTGGTTCCTTAGTTAACCTTACGTCGATTCTTCCGTAGAGTTGTTTTGCATTTATAATAAAATAAATATATACAAATAATAAAAATATAAAAAAATATATATATATATAACAGGGGCAGGAATGTGGTAAGTAGCTTGCTTACAACCTTATTGTTCCGGATTCAGTCCCACTGTAGAAGACACCTTGGGCAAGTGTCTTCTACAGCCTCAGGCCGACCAAATCCTAGTAAGTGGATTTGGTAGACGGAAACTGAAAGAAGCCCGTCGTAGATACACACACACACATATATATGTAACATATGTTAAAATTATAAACAGGGCAAATTTTTGCCATTTCCCCATATATAGATGTAAGTATGTGTTTGTGTTTGTCCCCCACCATCACTTGGCAACCGATTTTGGTGTGTTTACGTCCCCGTAACTCAGCGGTTGGTAAAAGAAACCGATAAAATAAGTACTAGATAAAATAAGTTCTGGGGCGATTTGTTCGACTAAAGGTGGTGCTCCAGCACAGCCGCAGTCATATGACTGAAATAAGGAAAAGAATACAGTACTGTTTCTAACACCCGCGATAGTCGAGGGATTACTGTATATGTATACATACACACACACACACACACACACACACACACACATATATATATATATATATATATATAT
>NC_068982.1:54140659-54142052 GCF_001194135.2 Octopus bimaculoides | reverse complement strand
ATATATATATATATATATATATATATATATATATATACGACGGGCTTATTTCAGTTTCTGTCTACCAAATCCACTCACAAGGCTTTGGTCAACCCTAAGCGATAGTAGAAGACACTTTGCTCAAGGTGCCACGCAGTGGAACTGAACCCGGGACCATGTGGTTGGGAAGCAAGCTTCTTACCACACAGGCAAACACACACATACACACACACACACACTCTCTCTCTCTCTCACACACACACATACATAGACGCAAACGCACACAAGCATACACGTGTACATCCAAACATATACACAGATAAGAAATGTGTATGTGTATGTGTGTACGTGCGCATGTGTTTGTGTTTGCATGTGAGTTATTATGTGTACATGTGCGCATGCACATGTGTATGCGTGTGCATATATCTATGCATGCACATTCCACCACACTAAACCAGACGCCAGTAAACACTCCGTCACTTTATCATTGTTTCTTTATTTAATATAGTTATATTTTTTTCCCTTTTCCTTTCTTGGCTATTCTCCCTTCGTTACGTGTTTGTAAGTCCTTTCTTTTCTTTGTTACATTGCTTTTATTCTTCAGACCACCTTTATTTGTTTATTTATTTATTTTTATACATCGTAATAGATTTGGCGCGAAAACCTCATCTTACAAATTTTCCCACGCTTGCTCTCACGTATATTTCCTTCTTTGAACTTTTTCTTCTACTTCTTCTTCTTAGCCTCTCCTCCTTTTCTCTATCTTTCTTCTTTCCTCCTCTTACTCCGCTAAGGCTTCTTTCTTCTTCTTCTTGTTCTTCTTCTTCTTCTTACTCCTCCTCCTCCTCTTCTTCTACTCCCCCCCTCCACTTCTTTGTCTACTTTATACGCACTCATCCATAGATTTTAGGCGCTTCTACAATTACAACAGCAACAACAATTATGACTACTTCCACTAGTACTACAACTAACGCAACAACTACTACTACCACCACCAGCACGACCATCACCAGCACCACCAGCACTACTACTACTACTACTACTACTACTACCACCACCAGCACGACCACCACCAGCACCACCAGCACCAACACTACTACTGCTACTACTACTACTACTACTACTACTACTACTACTACTACTACTACTACTACTACTACCACCACTACTACTTCTACTACTACTGCTATCTTGTTTTGTCTTCGTGTCTAAACATCAAATGGATAACAAACGAGTGAATATGGCATCAAGTTTGATATTTTTACCTTCATGCTGCACTTCTATCCCCACAGCAACCTTTTCCAGTCATATAAGTAAATATCACCATCTCAATGCCACATACCTGACACACACACACACACACACACACACACACACACACACACACACACACACACACACACACACACACACA
>NC_068982.1:54136753-54139712 GCF_001194135.2 Octopus bimaculoides | reverse complement strand
ACACACACACACACACACACACACACACACACACACACACACATATATATATATATATATATATATATTATATATAATATATATGTATTTATGTATGTATGTATACAACGCACGAACTCAGTCTTCGAGCCACTTTGTTGTTTCTGCTCAATACTTTCCAGCAGAGTACAAATTTATTAAACTATTACAAGAGCGTGATAGTAAATTCCGATGAAACTTCGCAGTCAGTGACACACATACATACATATATGTATGTATGTGTGTGTGTGTTTATGTATGTGTATATGAGTGTGAGTGCGCGTGCACACGTTTGCTTTAGTGTAATCTTATATATTTGTATACACACACATATTATAGGCAAGCATAGCTGTGCGGTAAAGAAATTTATTTCGTAATCACGTAGTTTCGACCCGACCACTTTGGGCAAGTGTCTCCAATGCGTGGTGAGAGAATTTGGTCGATAAAAACTCTGTGGAAACCGTTGAATAAGTGTGTATACGAGTATGTGTGCGTGTTTGTGTGTGTATATTTGTGTATGTGTGTGTGTGTGTTTATCTGTCTGCCTGAACGTCTGTTTGTCTTTGTGTTTTTGTTTGATTCTCCAACATTTAACAGACGGTACTGTTTTCTTTTACAGTCCTGTAATTTAGTGGTTTGTTAGAAATAGTCTATAGAATAATCACCAGACTTCAGAATAAGTACCGGGGCCGATTCCTTCGACTTTTTCATTCTGTGGTAATCATAGACCAAATGTTAAGTTTAATTAACTTTCAAACATGCTAATATGGTATGATTCAAATGTAAATAAGTTATAGAACTGATAATGGTTTCACAAGGCCAGCAGTTATAAGGGAAGAGGTAAGTTGATTTAAATGGACTCAAATGTTCAACTGGTAGTCATTTTATCGATCCCAAAAGAATGAAAGGTAAAGTCGACCTTAGTGGTGTAGGAACTCAGAATGAATTGCCGCTAAGCATTTTGTCCTTCCTTAAGTTCTGAGTTCAAATTACGCGGTAACCATTCTGTCAGCTCACCGCCTTCGATAGAAATAATGATAATAATAATGAGTGCACCCAAATAGAAATACATTGAAGTAGTTGGCCTGAAAGTGTGCCCTGTCAAGGATGTAATTACGTAATTATTTTAATGTTTAGCCTTGGGTCAATTCTGATCAAAAGAACCTATGATCAAATGCGTTCCATTATTCATTGGGTCATTCTTTATGGGTCTGTCTCTGAGTAGATTATCCAATGGGTTGCTTCTTTTTCAAGACAATGTAGTGTGCTTTGATAAATATCTAGCTGCTATCTCTATTTGATTAAGGGTCCATGCAACCCAGAAGGATTTAGTATTTTACGAAGTTAGACAAGAAAACTTGCTGTTACATACTTGCCTAAGATCCGTATGTTGAACTTGCTTACGAATCGTTGTCGTGTACAGAACTATTACGTCTATCGCATGCAATCACAGTCCCTGCATGCATATTGGGTCATTCCATAAATAATGTGGTTTTTTTATACTTCTTTTATGTTTCTAAATTAAAATAAACAAAGTTCTTTTTAATTTAAAATAAACTCTCCTTCATTATCTACAATGCTCTTCCATCTATCTGGTAGACTTGCAAGGCTGCTCTTCCAAAATTCACTTGTCCGTGATGAAAAATACTCCTGCAGTACTGTTTTGATCTCGTCTACAGAATTCATATTTTATCCGTTCAAATGATTTTGAAGACTGTGGAATAAATCATAATCTGATGGGGCAATCCGGCGAATATGGTAGGTGGGGCATCGCTTCCTATTCAAATTATTCCAGCCTTTGGAATGTCATCCTCGCTATATGTGGCCGAGCATTATCCTGATAGAAGAACGTCTTTCGTCTTGAAATCAAAGATGGTCGTTTTCCTTCTAGCGCTGACTTGAATGACTGGTTGAATGATTAAATAAATCCATGCTTCTCTGCTAGTTCCTCAACAGTTACGATGGGATTTTGTTCCAACAAAGTTTGCAGAACGTCCTCATCGAGCTTTACAGATTTCCAGGACGAGGCTCGTCTTCTAGGCTGTAGTTTCCTGCTCGGAATTTCTGGAACCAGCGTTGACGTCGACTTACGTTTATTTTCCGATCCCAATATACTGCATAAATATTCCTCGCCCTTTCTGTTGCGTTGTTGTCTTTATTGAACTCATAAAGCAAAATATACCGAATATGGTTCCATTATAGCTTTGAAAAAATAACTGTTAAAATCTAACTGCATTCTTCAAAACTTGCACTTACGGTAAACGCCCAAGTGAAAGAAGACAGAGATTTTGTGGACACTACTTTCGTAGCAAGGATGAATTAGTGAGAACCAACATGTGAGAACCAACATACGGTAAGCGATCTAGTGATCGTCCTGCCTGGACATTTATCGACCAAGTAGTTGAAGACTCTCGTCTACAGAAGAGCGGTGTACCAAGAGCAATGCAAAAAAGGAATTATGGAGACAGGTGATTGATGGTGTTCATCTGCAGACGACGCGGTACTAGTAGAAAATTCCATTCGTCTCCCAATCTATCTCTTCATTTAGCTATTATTCTGCCCAAAATTCATTCTAACACTTTTTCGACTGGTAAAAATCTATCTTCTCTTATCAAGTATGTTTGAGAATTATTATGTTCAAATAAAGACTGAAACATGACAGTAGCTAATAATTTACCTATTTATGAAAATAAAATCTTCCTTCTAAACTCACAAATAAAATTTTCTGCGAAGATATTTTTTTTAATTTCTTAAAAAATCATCCTATTTCACTCCGTCGTAATTTGGAGGTTTTCCTTTAAGCGACATTTCTCATTGAAGCATTTTGCGTAGCGAAAGAATTAAACATACTACGAGGACAAATTCACGTGCTTAGAGAGAGAGAGAGAGGGAGAGAGAGAGAGAGAGAGAGAGAGAGAGAGAGAGAGAGAGAGAGAGAGAG
>NC_068982.1:54133821-54136588 GCF_001194135.2 Octopus bimaculoides | reverse complement strand
TATTTATTTATGTGTTTGTTTTAAGAAATTAATAGAAGAATAAAATGAACTCCAGCTTCAGTCGAAGTGAACATATTTAAAGGCATAAAAATTTATAAAAGTCACTTAAAAACTAACACTGAAGTAGAAAATATATGTGAAAATATGTACAAACAATTTATTAAAAGAAAGGCGTAGCTGTGTGGTAAGAAGCTTGCTTCCCTACCCACATGGTTCCGGGGTCAGTTCTACTGCATGGCTAATTGGGCAAGTGTCTTCTACTATCACCTCGGGCCGATCAAACCCTTGTGAATGGGTTTGGTAAACGAAAAATGAAAGGAGTCCGTCGTAGATATATATATATATATATATATATATATGTGTGTGTGTGTGTGTGTGTGTTTATGTCTGTGTTTGTCCCCCTTCCCCATCACCTTTTGATAACCGATGTTAGCATGTTTACATCCTCGTAATTTAGCCGTTCGGCAAAATAACCGATAGAATATGTACCGGGCTTAAAAAAATAAGTTCTAAGGTCGATTTGTTCGACTAGAACCCTTCAAGGTGGTGCTCCATCATGGTCGTTGTCAAAAAAGACTGAAACAAATAAGAGAATAAAAGGCTATTAAATTTTTGAAAATATTTTTTTCGTGTTACGTTGCTTTTCAAGTTAAATCGTAGGTTTTGATGACTCGAACCATTTACCGACGTAACTTGAAGTATGCCTGTACTTAAGTCAATATTTTCGCAAAGTGGGCCAGGAAAATCCATTTTAATTTCACGCACGTACTTTAGATTACAGTTTTAACAACCATACTGAGCTTGCTCCCTCATTCTCCTTTATTTCTCTAGACGTACCCTTCACTTCTCACAACACAAACCAATTCAAACTTAGCTTACCCCTTCTCCGTCTAACCATTCCATTCTAATAGTACTTCCCTAGTTCCTCAAATTTATCGCCTCAGTATCCCTTCTGTATCCCTTAATATCACTATCGTATACAGTTGCAACATTTTGATAAGACTTAAGAAATGATCCTTTTGCTCTTATCTCGATGGCTTAGTAAGAATTCTTTATCAGAATTGTTCAATTTATTGCTGAGTTATACTGGTTTTCATTACGGTCTGAAAACGTTACGTTTGTTTTTCTATTCTGTATTCAAATATGACTCTGTTAGTACAACCCCAAGCTAAATCATAGGTCCAGGTACGTAGCTTTATTGTATAAAACTAAATTAAATATCATTAATTACGCAGGTAATAATGTTTATGTTTTTCTTTAATTTATAAATCCAGTATCGGGAGTCTAATTATACCGCGTTACTTTTCAGGCGCAGGCGTGACCGTGTGGTAAAAAGCTTCACCGTCATATTTCCGGGTTCAGTCCCACTGCATGGCACCTTGGAAAAATATCTTCTACTATAGCCTCGGACCGAACAAAGCCTTGTGGGTGGTTTTGGTAGACGGAAACTGAAAGAAGCCAGTCACACACACACACACACACACACACACACACACACACACACACACACACACACACACACACACACACACACACACACACACACACACACACACACACACGCACACACACATGTATATATCAGAGGCGACTCCAGGTCATCAGCGTCACTTGGGATCATCACAGATTTCGTATGACACATGTCAACTCGAAGAATTTCACGTTTTCCCGCTTTATTTCTAGCCTCAAACGGCTTTTTTTTTCTTTATATCTAGCACTATGTCTTTCTCCATTTGTAAGTTAAGGGTAAAAATAAAGCAACTCTGCAAGACACTACTGATCTCAACACACAGATGCACAGAATAACAGCAATCAAATAAGGACAGCGGAGTGCACGACAAACCTTAGCGATCTAACCGTCACCTGTACTCTTGACAAGAGATACCAGTTATTCTTCTACACATCGTTCGTATTAGCCCGAATTACTAGATAAGTTTTCGTCCCTTTAAGAATATTGTAGAACGGAAACTTTTCATAGTTTGGAATTTAAATTCTGACCTCTATAAAAATCTATTGTTTTAAGAAAAACATTGAATTTGAATTACTTTTAATTCTTACGATTATAGATAACAACTCGCGCTGTAACTTCCGAGTCCGAGTTTGATATAAGGGCACATCTAAGACCACCGCCAGATGCTGAACACGAAAATAAATGAGCTGCGGCCAGGCTCAATTAAAGGAGCTAGAATTATTGACTGAAAAATTACATACTTGAAGTCAGTGTTGGCAGATATTGATTCAACTTGCAAATACACGTTCACTTTACTAAATTTATACTCGGGCTTAGCCCCGAACAGCCCGAGTGCCGGAGTCGCCGCTGAGGCGCAAGAGTGGCTATGTTGTAAGTACTTTGCTTACCAACCACATGGTTCCGGGTTCAGTCCCACTGTGTGGCACCTTGGACAAGTCTCTTCTACTATAGCCTCGGCCGACCGAAGCCTTGTGAGTGTATCTGGTAGACAAAAACTGAAAAAAAGCCCGTCGTATATATATATATGTGTGTGTGTATGTGCGTGTGCGCGTTCGTGTGTGTGTGTGTGTGTGCATGCGTGCGTGTGTTTGTATGTCTGTATTTGTCCCTCACCATCACTTGACAACCGATGTTTGTGTGTTTACGTCCCCGTAACTTAGCGGTTAGGCAAAACAGAACGATAGAATAAGTACTAAGCTTACAAAGAATAAGTCCTGGGGTCTACTTGCTCCAGCATGGCCGCAATCAAATGTCTGAAACAAATAAAAGAGTATATATATATATATATATATATAT
>NC_068982.1:54131419-54133336 GCF_001194135.2 Octopus bimaculoides | reverse complement strand
ACAAGAGAATGAATTAATTCTTTTCTACCTTACAAGATAGCTAGCTTAAATTCCTTAAAAAATTTTTAATTTTGGAAACTTTAATTTGTAATTTAACTCTTTTATCTCTTTTATCTTTTATTTCTTTCAGTCATTTGACTGCGGCCATGCTGGAGCACCGCCTTTAGTCGAGCAAATCGACCCCGGGACTTATTCTTTGTAAGCCTAGTACTTATTCTATCAGTCTCTTTTGTCGAACCGCTAAGTTACGGGTACGGAAACACACCACCATCCGTTTTCAAACGATGTTGGGGGGACAGACACAGACACATAAACATATACACACACATACATATATATATATATATATACATATATACGACGGGCTTCTTTCAGTTTCAGTCTACCAAATCCACTCACAAGACTTTGGTCGGCCCGAGGCTATAGTAGAAGACACATGCCCAAGGTGCCACGCAGTGGGAATGAACCCGGAACCATGTAGCTGGTAAGCAACCTACTTACCACACAGCCACTCCTAATAACTTTTAAGCTTTAAATTTTAATTCTTTAATTTGTTTCCTTTTCCATTTAATTGTAGTTTTATCCTATATATACCTCCTTAAGCTAGGCATCTAGTTTTAGCTATTCCTACAGACTAGTGATCACACCTAACCTAAATTTCATCTATTTAATTAATAGACATAAATACTTTCCTTCTTCACTTTCCCAAAACCTTCATGCCTGACCTCTCACCCCAAGCCGACACTTATGAAGAATAATACTGGCATATTATCTCTATCTTTATTTCTTATTTATTTTTTACATTTTTATTTTTATTTTAGATTTTACTTTACTTTCGCTCCCATCCACTCTTGCCCGCACCTATCCCTTTCCTGTCTTTTCTCTCTTTTTTCTCGCTTTCTTCTTCTTTTCTCTCTTTCTCCTCTCTCTTGTATCCACTCACTTATATCCCACTCCTGTCTGTCTTTGATGCCTGTCTTTCTGACTCTGTATACCCAGGCGGACCATTTGCATACTAACTAACCACTTCAACATGAACACATCATTCAAAATATTGCCAAAATACTACCTAGATTTACCTGAGATTATACCTAAGGACCTTTACCTTCACGGAAGTACGGATCAATCTCCATGCCCTCTGGAAAAAGTTGAGCTGTGAACTTTATTCTCCTGTCTGCATTCTTCTATTCCTTATAGTCTGTGAATTTCCCAGTCTAGAACTTTCATACATACTCACCTTGTCTCTGGTGACAGGATGCCCAATCTATGGACATGCTAGCTTATCACTTGGGATAAGCCTGAAGCAGCTGTAACACTTCAAATTCCCCTTGCAGTAATTAAATTATTATAAATGACTTGAGATACTCATCCTGCCTTGGTTTTGTTGTTCTTTTCATCTAATATATATCTGCTAACACGGAAGCCTAATACGGATCCCTAGCTCCAGCCTCAGCTCTGAACTTGGAACCTAACGGATGACCAATTATAGCACTTACTCAGCGTACCTATTCGTTTAGATTACCAGTGAACTAAACCCCTCATATTCTTTATATACACCTAAACATACACACATGTACACGTCAAGATCACCAGCCCTGTTCCACACGCACTTATATGCTCTCTTATACACCCGCACGTGCACCTTCGTTTTGGGATCACCACTACATAATTATCTCCCCTTCTTCCTAGCTCTCCTGTGTGACCCCTCTGTCCGGCATTCGCCATGATAGATCGCTAGCTACTACACATTCTTTATTTTCTCTCCTTGTTTCTGTCTGTGTTCCCTTCTGTGGAAGAGCGTAGGCTCGAAACGTCAAAGCGTTTTTCAGTTCCCGGGAGTTAAACTAATACATCTGTTTGTTGCCTACACCATCTGTCTTCGTCTTTTGTTTTTTTTTGTGAATTCTCCCTATATAT
>NC_068982.1:54125611-54131388 GCF_001194135.2 Octopus bimaculoides | reverse complement strand
TATATATATATATATGTATGTATGTGTGTGTTGTGTGTGTGTGTGTGTGTGTGTGTGTGTGTGTGTGTGTGTGTGTGTTTGTATCTGAGGTTGCCCCCCGCTATCGCTTGACAATCGTCGGTTTTAGTGTGTTTACGTCATCGTAACTCGGTGGTTCGACAAAAGAGACCGTTAGAATAAATACCATGTTTAACAACAACAACAAAAAATTGTACTGGGGTCGATTCATTCGACTAAAACTTATTCAAAGCGTTGCCCTAGCATGGTCGCAGTCTAATGACTGAACCAAGTAACGGCAAGCGATAAAAGACATCTAAAGTATTTCCGCATATTTTAAGATTGCAAGTTTTTAAAATGCGAACACTAACAATACCAATAGAAATTAAAAAGACGGGGAAAAGTAGAACTACTGGAAAAGATTTAGGATCTTCGTGGAAACATAAAATATATTATTATGAATCTATTGTAACGTGTTGTATAGCACACGAGATAGAAGAGGAAGTATTATTTAGGCGCCAGAAAGCGTGTCAAAAGCTCTCAAACAGTTCAGAGAAAAGGAAAACGAAAAGAAAAGAGAAGAGGAGAGAGTTTTTGTGCTCGGGAAATAGTTTTGTGACAACTCTTCCTGTGCAGTGGAGCATAGTATGGAAAATGACAATAACAGTATGAACAACAACAACTACAACTTACAGTAGGAAAAATATATATATATAACAGAGCCATTACTTAGCTGACATTTACGATTATAACCTCTAAGCGGAAAAGAATTTAGTCTGTTACAATCTTTATCAATTATCATATATTCTCTATTAACAAGCCGTTCATGTCATATCTGGAAATGGTAAATCTTTTGTAAGTCAAACTTAAGTTCCGCTCAACTAAACTTCGTTCAACCATATAAACGTTGCAGAAATTTTATTTTATCTCTTTTAAGCCTCAGATTTACAAAGAACACTAATAGGATGCCGTGACGTTTATTCCATTCTCGACGACCGACAAAAGCAATACAATAATAATAATAATGAATGCATGAATGTACTTTATCTTTTGTTCTCGATAATGGCGACGATGATGAGCATGGTGGTAATGGTAGCAATGATGACGACGACAATGATGATGATGATGATGATGATGATGATGATGATGAGGAGGAGGAGGAGGAGGAGGAGGAAGATTGTGATGATGATAGGTATAAAAATAAGGTGGTTGTTAATGACGTGGCTCAATCGTCTTGGCATTATTATTGTTGAAGAGCTGATAACTACCTGTGGAAAATTTGAGCAGCATTCCTCTGTACACGAATATCAATTGTTGTAGCGCTTTGTGAAGGCCCCCATGGAAGTCCTTCAAACTGAAGGTGACCAGTCATCTTCAAAATGACTATGCCCGAGGTTATCTTTCAGCTTTGAAAACAGCCAAAAGTCACAGGGAGAAAGGTCTGGACTATAGGGACTTTAGAAACCGCTGTATAATGTAAAATTTTATCTTTGACAACGCTAGTTGACCTGTTTATCGTAATGAGACTTAATTGCGACGATAATTTTCCTTTACATTTTGATTTATACCTTTCATTATTCAGACAAAACCAACTGAAACACAAAACCATGCAGTCACACGTGTAATGATTGGAAAAAAATACAAGAAATTGTTTTAAGTTGTAAGAAAGCGTATGAAACATTGTGACAAGAAATCGGAAGATTAAATGAAGGAAGAACTGAGTTATATTAACCATCACTTTCATTATCACTTTCACCAAAGAATCGCTAAAACTGCTCGGTTGTGATGGTCTCGTCGTATACAACCTGATCCTCGTCTTCACTTGTCTGATCTTCATTAACTGATGAAGCACTGGGGCGAACATTTCTTGCACAGGCGAAGTCAGGAATTTGAGATCACGCTCTTCAAAAATGATTTCATTACAAGTTCACTCGGTATTTCAGCCCATGAATCTATCACCCACTGGCAAACAGTCTTAAGGTCAAGGCATTTAAAGTTCCCAGCCTTTGTCATTTCCTTGGCACCGTTAAAAATCCATTCAATCCACTTGGCACGCAAGTTCACCTTAAAAGGCTTGTTCATCGACACGTCGAGTAGCTGAAGCACAGATGTCTCCCAGTCTCACAAAAGATATCACCCAGTCTCTCAAAAGATGTCACCCGGTCTCTCAAAAGATGTCACCCAGTCTCTCAAAGGATGTCACTTAGTCTCTCAAAAGATGTCACCCAGTCTCCCAGTTTCACAAAAGATATCACCCAGTCTCTCAAAATAGTTTCCATCTCCTCATTGGGACTCATTTCTATCCTAATTTTCTTTAACGATTTGATGTCAACGGGTTTCATTTTTGCCTCTTTCAAACGCCTATTCCTGACCATTTTTCCTGAGACCCCCAAATTCTCTTTCTGCAGCTAGATTCCAATGCGACTTCGCGTATTCAACAACTTCCAGCTTGAGAGTGATATCATACGAATTCCTCTTTCTCTTCATGCTAACAAATAACATGGCGTCGAATTAAGAAAGACAGGTACGGTACAAAAACAAACAAGCATTAAACTCACTTTTTAAAAAAAATAATCGTTTATTTCATACTAACAGAAGTAAAGAAATATATAAAGAAATTTCTAAAGATCGTCTTCTCGGCTTCGGAATTAGCGATTTGGGTTTTTTTCGGTTATTCCAAGTGTCGGAACTTCAGACGTGGCTTGAACCTAGAAAATATATGAAGGTTTTTTTTTTTTTTTATAGAATGTGGTTATAAGTTGGCCCCCAACTTTAGGTGAAAATTTCAGGGAAAAATGTGCGACTTACAGCCGAGTATACACTGTAGTTATAACAGCCTCTCGTAAAAAAAACAACAACAAAAAAAAAAGTTTCAAAACATCTGGAATGCACCTCGTAATAGTTAAATGTAATAAGCTTCACCTATTGACCGATTTGCTTGTGTCTGTTAGGATCTACGCAAATATGCAAGGCGATATTTAACTCTTAATGACCGAAAGGAACAAATTGATAAGTACAATTTACTGAAGTATGCAGCTGGTGTACTAAATAATTGACAACCATTTTCGGTGCTTTTACTGCAACATGTTTTTGTTAGGCTTATCTTATCATTTCTTTCAGCTGCCACCGAATTGAGTAATACTTCGTGCCATGTAACAGCAACACAGTGATTATCATAATTAGTAGAATTAATTTCCAATTTTGCTTTTTACTGTCTACCAGGCAATGAACGAGTGTTAGCGGCTTTCTTTTATTCTTTTACTTGTTTCAGACATGTGACTGCGGCCATGCTAGAGCACTGCTTTAAAGGGGTTTTGAGTCGAAGAAATCGACTTCAGAACTTATTTTTTATCAGCCTAGTACTTATTCTATCGGTCTCTTTTGCTGAACCGCTAAGTGACGGGGACATAAACACACCAGCATCAGTTGTCAAACAATGCTAGCGGGACACACACACACACACACACACATATATATACATATATACGACGGGCTTCTTTCAGTTTCCGTCTACCAAATCCACTCACAAGGCTTTGGTCGGCCCGAGGCTATAGTAGAAGACACTTGCCCAAGATGCCAAGCAGTGGAACTGAACCCGGAACCATGTGGTTGGTAGGCAAGCTACTTACCACACAGCCAATCTTGTTGAAGTATAACCTATTACTTGCACATATATTTTAACAAAATCTTATAGGGATGTCTTAGCGTTTCATGGACCCTGGTTGAAAACAAATGCCATATACTAGAACCCTTAGCCTTTACATTGTTCTAAATTAATAGTGGAAGAAACTTCATAATGAAGAAAAGATATCGTCTGTTGAACGAAATGGCATCGATTGATAAATGTTATCGGTTAAACAGAGCAAAGGCAGACATTTACGATTTCGATAATATATCTGGAAAGAAAATGAAAGATAAATAATTAATTAGATAAATAGAAATATCATTTGTTCTCTAATTCTTCCACTCAAGAGCGTCATCGTAATGGAATTCTCTCTCTGTCCAGATTTTCTATTCATCTTTGTTTTTATTCTTTTACTTGTTTCAATCATTAGACTGCGGCCATGCTGGAGCACAGCCTTGAAGGGTTTAGTCGACAAAGCAACCCTAGTACTATTTTTTTAGAAGTCTGATACTTATTATATTAGTCTCTTTTTTTCGAACTGCTAGATAACAGGGGATGTAAATAAACCAACACCGGTAATCAAGCAGTGGGATGAGAGAATAAACACAAAGACATACACACGTGCGCGCGCACGCACACACACATACACATATAAACACACATGCATACAGACATACACACACGCACATACACACATACACACAAACGCATTCACACACACACACACGCACGTAATTCTTTTAGTTTCCTTCTAGCAAAGCATCTCACAAGACTTTGGTCAGCTTAGAGCTATAGTAGAAAATAGTTGCCCAAGGTGTCATGTGGTAGGACTGAACTCTGTCTGAAGCATATAATTGGGAAGCAAGCTCATTACACAGAGCCACATCCAAGCAGAAGACACACCATATCGATCTCATTCAGCAGTCTTGGATGGTCTACGAATATCATAGGTGCTAGGTTTTCTTCCAGACAAAAGCTATAAAATGAAATAAGATTTTGAAGAAAGAATATGTAATTTTGTAAGTTTAAACTAAGAACAGCAACAACAACAACAACAAGTTTATATTCTGTGTCTTTGTCGGTGTTGTTAAACATCATAACGGACTGACCCAGTTTGTGATTTCAATTTCTCCAGTATATTTATATATTGCGATGCCAGGAAAAAAAGTTTACTCAGCGTTTCAAACCACTTTATCTCTTTCCATTAATCCTCCACCTAACTAATCCGTAAGAATTAGGTTAATGGGTTTCTGGTTTTTCTTTTTTAACTTTCCCGTTGCCATCCAAAAGCAATAACCCCTCCACAACTACTAATGAAAATATTAATTAAGCTAAGATAACTTAGCCAATTCATTAATTAAAGACCAAAAGCTTAAATTATATTTACACGCTAAAAACATTACAAATAATGATAACCAGAACCAGAACCAGTAAAAAATTAGGCATTTCACGTAACACAGATGCATACATACGTGTGCGCACACACACACACACATGCACACGCAAACATTCCCCCACAAATACGTCAAACATATATGGAAATACAAATACGCACATACATAAACATTCATACGATACATAAACATATAGATATAATGCATAAACATATACAGATGCATATAGACACTGTTTCTTCTCTTTCTACTCCCCATCTTTGCATACTGACGCTAAAGCACACCTCTCTTTTCTCTTTCTTTCCACTCTCTATCTTTTTCTTACGACGAATGCCCCTTCCATACACACACACACACACACACACAAACGCGAGCGTGCGCATAAACACTTTTGATATAGACCCGCTCATTGAATCAAGTTTTTGTAGCACCACCCTCTGCCGCTGACAAACCCCTCACCGCAAGTAAATTTCAAGCACATGGCGAGCAATACGGTTCTCACACTGTCAGTAAATCTCAAATTGTTAAAAAATGTCAACACAACAAAGAGGGTTTGCCGCATACATTACAAACGTTCACAGTAGCTGTCAATCAAACGATCCCAACAAAGAAATAAAATTTTGTGTCCCGCCCATTTTCTGCAACACTGGAATCGCCTGATTGTCGACACTACCAAAGAATGTCATAAAATAAAGAATTCTGCATGTATTGCATACAAACTTCTTTACTTGTTCCTTTATTGTTTTGTTTTTTTTTTTTTT
>NC_068982.1:54121394-54125425 GCF_001194135.2 Octopus bimaculoides | reverse complement strand
CCTCCTCCTCCTCCTCCTCATTATTATTATTATTATTATCATTATTATTATTATTATTATTATTATTATACAGGTACTGGAAACTGAATGTAGCTTTCAAGGAATGGATTAACAAATTGGTTAGGTTGTAATCGATAAGCACGATTATAGTGACCGGTGGTGGTTCTCAGTAAAAATGAAAATTTGAGAGCAGAATCGGTCAGTTTCGGCAATTAGACACAGCAGTAGAGAAGAGTAAATTAAAAAAAAAAAACACAAAAAAAAACTGAACTGAAAAGCGTCATTTACGAGGTGTGTGCAACGAGAAAAGTGTGCGACTAAATTTCTAGACTCGAAACGTAAAGGATAAACTATTCGTTGAGGGCGTTGTCTAAAACATAAAAGTACGAAAGACACAGAAAATCTTGGCGGACACAGTGGACGCGTGCTATTTGGTGTCAGCAGCTTTTCAGAGTATTTTGTCTCTCTTTACATTCTGAGTTCAAATTCCACCGAGGTCGACTTAACCTTTCATCCTTTCGGAGTCGACAAATTAAGTACCAGTTGCGTAGAATAGAAAAGAATATAAATACATGCTAATCTAAAGAATAGGCTGTGACAATTGGCCGAACACGTAGACTGCTGCTAAAAACCGGTTTTCATACACGAAGCTGTATACGTGTTGAACTAGTCTGTGGCAGACAAATCACAAGAACTGGATGGCTTGCCTTACAAATTTACTGTTAGATACCAGATTTTGTTCGCTACTGGCATGGTAGTGTCTTACATGTCAACTAGAAGAAATCCAAGTTGTGCGAACCGAGGAATGATGACAGACAACAGAGTTAAAAATTTGGCAAAAGCTTTCTCCAAGAGCTTTATTTTTATTTGTAATTTAGTCGGAGATGAGCAAACTTGCACGATCCCAGTTAGGTTTATTTACGACAATCTTCAGTTCATGCGATATACTTAGAAAGGGTGATACAAGCTCTGGCTTCGATTGTGTACTGGTTAATTTACATCCGTTAAAAGTGTTTTGACATCTTTAGATTGATCGCTGTCTTGAGATTGTCCTGGACGTATATAATTTCGGTCTCGTTTTCAAAGGCTGGATTGAGGCATAATTTCAGTGGTTAAACTAAATGACCAACCACTGGACCGTTTTGCGTCGTGGAATCGATTTGCTATGGTTGCTCCTATTATCTCTTCTGCATGACTTGTCGCTACTTCTATGCTGCAGGGTTAGAAACGATGAGAGACAACGTATTTATACTGAATAACACCATCACCATGATGGTAACGAACTCATGAGAAATAGAGATGGACGGTACCATTGCGAAAAATGCCAAAAAGTAAGGGGAATCAATGAACTGGAACAAGTTAGTGGGCATGCAACTCTACAAGTGGTTAGGCAAATCATGCGTCAGATGCAAGGTAGCGGCTCTTCTCGATGACTGGAGTGAAGATGTTTTCGGTTTGGTTTCAACAAAACGTCTTGGTCAATACGAACAGGATGACCAGAGCGCTCAGAAATGGGTTGAAGGGAAGTTGTCCTCAAAAGTTCGGTCGGGTGTAGTTTAATATCATCGCTTCGGTCGTTTATTTCCATCTGACAGTCGTACTTTGACTTAGGAAATATCTTGTCAGTTTGGAAGTGTGCTTTTGCGCTTCTTGTGGGTGGAATCGGTCGTGCTGGTTAAACTGTCCATTTGCTGCCAACGCCCACTTCAAAGGAAAAGGGTTTGAAATGCTGTGGATAACACACAGGCAGACGCCGTGGGTGACGCATATGCAGAGATTCTTTGACGCGTTTTTCGATTCTTACGTGTAGACTTAGGTTGAAACTTCGGCATTTCAAATGTTGCTCGATGTTCATTGACTATATCAAGTGGATAATGTATTCGTTGAAAAATAGAGCCCACATATTCTATAAATGGTAAGTGGAGGTAAAAAACTAGCAACGGTGGCCTGGAATCGATTTCTTCGCAAGGAAAAGCGGAAAGTTTTCTTGTTTGGTAGGAATAACGAAAAAAGTTGTATGGCGGAAGTGGTTGAAATGTTTGAAGACAGAATTTTTCCTTTGAGATTAAGCTCTCGTCAACTTCTTCAAATCCCACTTGAGGAGGAAAGTGAGTATAGAGACGAAGATTACTGCTTTATAATAAATATTATAAAAGGTATGAGCAATGAAATTAGCATTGCTAAATGGACCAGCAGTAATTACGCGGTTGTAGGCTGGCAGTGAGAACTGGAAGAATATACTTACTTTTAGAATGTCAGGGAACTGTAGCAAGAGGACCTCGAACTATATCTAGCGAACATTGGCAGACTGCAGCCTGCTGGGTTTTCTGAATGGCAAGACTAACAAAAAATTACCTTAAAGTTTCATAGTTCTTCGGCCTGCCTGATGATCATCCATATCTCATGCGGTACCCTTCTTGAAAAAGATTACGGGGACACAACGAAAGCAACAAACACAAAATCCCCAACTACAGCCAAATTCTTAACTACCCAAACTACATCATCATCATCATCATCGTCGTCATCATCATCGTCATCATCGTCATCATCATCATCGTCGTCGTCATCATCATCAACAACAACAACAACAACAACAACAACAACAACAACAACAGCAGCAGCAACAACAACAACAACAACAACAACAACAACAACAACAACAACAACAACAACAACAGCAACAACAACGAAAATTCAAACCGCAGAAACAACAAAACAACTTTAACCGTATACAGTCTCCAACTCACACAGACATTTCAAATTTAACTATTTTTGTGTAAATTGCAAAAAAAAAAAAAAAAGAAAAGATGAACTTTCTTCGGGGCGAGCATGAATGTAAGGTAAGAAGCTTGCTTCCCAACCACATGAAGCCGGGTTCAGTCCCACTGCGTGGCTCCTTGGGCGAGTGTCTTCTACTACAGACCCTGGCCGACCAAAGCCTTGTGAGTGGATCTGGTAGACGGAAACTGAAAGAAGCCCGCCGCATCCCTGCCGTAAGGCTTTATTTCCACACACGCCAGCTTAATTCAATTCGTCCTTAGTCGAAAGACACCTGTTGTTATGTCCTGTTATTATTTTTATTGTATTCATGTAACATTGTTCGTTTTTTTCCCCGTTCTTCTTTTCGTATACATTCGCTACTTTCTTCCAAGGAATCTAATGCTCTTAGCTTAGTTTTTCCTTGGGGCTGACCAGATTGGAGCAATATCGAGAATAGCCAGCCGAAATTGCAAAGATGCTCTGGCTCTCGACTAAGGAAAGAAAACTCCGAATGACCTGTCCTTGTTTTCTTTGTATCGTGTATCTGGATGTTTTGTTGTCCCTTTCTTGTATCACTTAACTGTCTGGATGTTTTGCGTTCTTGTCCCATTTTGTACTATATATATATATGTGTGTGTGTGTGTGTGTGTGTGTGTGTGTATTTATGTGTGTGTTTTTGTTTCTATGCCCCCCCCCCCATCGCTTGACAGCCTATGGTAGTGTGTTTATGACCTCGTAATCTTGCGATTCGGTAAAAGACACCGGCAAAATAAGTACTAGGCTGACAAAGAATAAGTCCTGGGGTCGATTTGTTCGACGAAAACCCTTTGAGGTGGTGTTTCAGCATGGCTGCAGTCAGATGACTGAAACGTGTAAAAAAATAAACGAGCTAGTAGGATCTAATCAAGGGTGTCTCCATTACTTGACCAATCCTAGAGAAACGGGCAGCAAATTTGTTTATATACACATCAAATTTGTTTATATACACATCAAATCTGGCAACTTCTGTGAACTGGATCTACTAATTTGCATGCTGTAAGTCTTTACCAATTAATCTAATGCTTTCATTAAATAATTCATTAATTAAGCCTTGAGCTATTGAAAAGTTTCTGGCTTTGGGTAAAAGAAAATACAGGAGGACCAGTTAATTATGATTTTATTTAACATATTTCCCTATCAGATTCACACACTCATTGCAGCGGTTCTTCAGTTTTCCTAAGCTTCTAGCCAGGCCTTACATACTTCCAAGGAATCTAATGCTCTTAGCTTAG
>NC_068982.1:54119163-54120208 GCF_001194135.2 Octopus bimaculoides | reverse complement strand
TATATATATATATGCATATATATTCACACACACACACACACACACACACACACACACATATGGATGGATGGATGAAGGCGGTGAGGTGGCAGGATCGTTAGCACGCCGAGCAAAATGCTGTCTTTACGTTCTGAGTTCAAATTCTGCCGAGGTCGACTTTGCCTTTCATCCTTTTGCGGTCAATAAAATAAGGACCAGAGGGGCACTGGGGTGAATGTAATCTGTGTACCCTATCCCTGAAATTGCTGATCTTGAGCCAAAATTTGTACTCATTATATATATATGTGTGTGTGTGTGTGTGTGGATTAAATTCAACAGGGTCCATACAAAATATCAGTAATATGCTGTAGTATAATTCAGTCGATGTTATTCAATCAACTGAACATCAGCTATCGATAAATTTTCAGTCGCATTTATTCATCAGTCTCACTTAATAGGGGGAGCCTGAAAATGACATGCCTATTTCCTCTCATCTTCTGACTAACTTATTCGTAATTCTTTAATTCTTTAATTCTCACTTACATTAGTTATTCAGCTGCAACCATGCTGATTCATGTTGAAGAGAATAGTCAAACAAATAGACCTCAGTACTCATTTAATAAATTTGGTATTAATTCTATCGGTATCTTGTAGACCCGCTAAGTTACATGGTCGTAAACAAATCACCAACGAATGTGAAGCGGTGGTGGGGACAAACAAAGACAAACACACACAGCGTACATCCATACATACGTGCATGCACATCCATATTTACATACTGCATGGACAGCTGAGAGCTGAACAATTACTTGCATAGATGATTTGTTTATAGTGATGAAAAGTTTGCGCTGTTCACTTCCTTCATCACATCAGCTCTGCCTGTACAGATGCACTGTGTGTCATAAATCAGGTGTCCAAATGATCACAGAGCAATATGAACTGGAATGATGTGTTCAAGAGTACAACGTACGGCCTGACCTGGGATTGGAAACCTCGATCTTGTGATCGTAAATGTAACACCCTATCACTATGCAACACACCTTCACACATGCATGCATATATATAT
>NC_068982.1:54117505-54118787 GCF_001194135.2 Octopus bimaculoides | reverse complement strand
TATATATATACACTCATAAGGTACAGTGTATATTTAAATACATAAGAGGAATCTACTCATGGGATGCCTTACGCGAGAAAGAACTGCTATTTTCTAGAACCACGAAATTAGGGATGAAATCTCGAAAGGAATGAAATGAAAAATAAAAACTTTTTACATATATATATATAAGCACACACACACACACACACACACACACACACACTCTCTCTCTCTCTCTCTCTCTCTCTCTCTCTCTCACACACACATACGACGGGTATGATTTATCCCATGGCTAGACTAAAAGACACTCATCGATTACGTCACTCAGTGCAACTCAAAGCGAGACCATTTGAATGCAATGCGAGCTTCTTATCGACACATCTATAAGAAAACAATTTAATTTATTCCGTTATAATTTCTCTTGAATACCGCTATTCAACAGTTAATGTCTTTCTTTCGTTAAATATAATTTTCATCATATTACTTCCACTTTCTAATTAATCTTTCTTTACCTACTTTATGCTATAGTTCCTCGTATATTCGAAACTTTATTTCTCTCGCTTAATTCTATTCTTTTGCTTTCAGGAACGTGTTTCCTTAACTCAAACAATAAGTTTTTGTTGCTATCATGAACCACCTTACGTCAAGATTCTTCTATACGTTTCTTTTATTTTTTGTTACTGTTTTATTTTTAGTGTTTGGCTATTTCTACCTCTTTAGCACGTACAGACCTTAAGAAATCTAGTACGCCAATCCTTTAAACGGAAGTGACATTGATATTCCACGCCCAAACTGATATGATGAACAATTTTCTATGTATGTATGCATGTGTGTATGTATGTATGTATGTATGTATGTATGTATATGTGTGTGTATAAAAGGATGGATGGATGGATGTATGTCTATATGAATGTGTACATATGTTTATGCAGCGCATAAAAATATTAAAAAAATCATATACAAATATTCATATATGTTTACACACACACACGCACACACACTCACACGCTACATTCACAAGCTCAATTCACCTCCGTTGTTAACCGGTTTATATTAATGGTGGAGAAAATTTTGAAACCTGTTGATATATATCTTCTTTTATTCTATTACTTGTTTCAGTCATTTCACTGTGACCATGCTGGAGCACCGCCTTTTAGTTGAACAAATCGACCCCAGGACTTCTTCTTTGTAAGCCTAGTACTTATTCTGTCGCACTTTTTGCCGAACCGCTAAGTTACGGGGACGTAAACATACCAGCATCGGACAAACACACACACACACACACACACACACACACACA
>NC_068982.1:54112970-54117084 GCF_001194135.2 Octopus bimaculoides | reverse complement strand
ATATATATATATATATATATATATATATATAGGTGTGTGTGTGTGTATAATACTGTTGTGTCATAAGCATAAGTTTGTGCAAATGTCGTATGTCATACACAAAACCATTATGCATTTTAAATAACCGTGCTACACATCATAAATAACAGCAACAAGAAAAATCAAAATTAAAAATGCCCCAGAAAACTAGTGTTTGCAACGAATCCATGCCTGCCCTATTTACTTATTTGTTTGTTTGTTTGTTTGTTTGTTTATTTGTTTGTGTGTCTTATATTACTCTCGTTTTCATGCTATCTCCATGCAACTCGAACCTTTAGTACCAACTACCGTCTATAATGTCTTTTTTTGGACGAATTTGAAGAAGTGAGCATTTCTGATAGTGAAGCGCGACAAGTCTCATTTTTCTTATCAAAACAAAATTAACTGGTCGTTGCATTAAAGTCTAATTTAACAGACGCTGCTGCTCATACTCTTTTTACCATGTGTCTATGTTCTCTTGGAACTGAGAAAAATTTCTTTTCTTTCTTGTATTTTTGATTTTGTTTTTGTTAATTGCGGCGGGCGTCTTCCTCTACTCCCTTGTCCTCCTCGTCCACATTCTCTTCCACTATCACCTCATCTTCCTCCTTCTACTTCTTCATCTTTTCTTTTTCTAAGTATGTTGGCAAACTTTCCAGACAAAGCGGCTTATGTGCACAACTGTTTGCAGAAGTACGCATTCCGTTATATTAGCAATGTGCCTTTTTAAACCACCAAATAGACTTGAAAACCTTCCCACAAGTATTATTACATGTTACGAAACTTTTTGTCTCGAATACACTGACTGTAGTCAGATTCTTGTTTGATTTCATGACTTCGTTGGTAACTAGCGATCCTAGCCTTGGCAAGATATACGGTCATAAATATCCGAGGTCAACGTTATTTTGTCCACTTCATAAGTTGTGGTTTCCGTTCTGGCAGAGGAACATTAGATATGATTTTCATTGTACGTTGGAAGAGAGTGCAAAACATAATTTTGTCTAAGTTTTCATTGTCTTTACAAAAGTTTTCGGTTCTGTGAATAGAGCATCCCCAAGGATGCTCTATTCTGCAATTTTCGTTGTTCACATTACTTCTCGATGAAACGGAAATATATGTCACAGTATAACAAGGTCCGTACCTGTAGACAATGATGTTAAACGTAGTGATGTTCTTACCATAAGCTACTTGCTCTTGTATTTTGTTCATGCATCTGTTTTCGCTGACGAACGCTCTTCTGGGATTTATGTGAAGCATGGTCTTCTGGCAGTCGCTTCAATTTGCGGTGTTTTGCTGTCAAATACGAACGACTATCAATCCATTATTCATGATCTTCTTTACGTGGATGACTGCGACTTAATTGCACATTCTACTGAAGATGTTCAAACTCTAATGGACCATATTTCTACATCAGTCTGGGCAAGACCTTCCAGCTTGCCCCAGGAAATACAAATGTGAAGCTTAGTTGAAGTTTGTTTAGTTTAGTAACAAATTCAGCCGTTCCTTCAACACTAAAATATCTGTAAGGCACCAGACAACATCACGAAATAGACAACAGTAGATAAAAATCAGTATTTGTTTATAGATTTCTTTCCTTCGTTCACTTGAGTTATTGCTCTTTTACAAGTAACATGGAAAGGTTCTTGAGTACTTTCCTCAGATATTGTTTTTAGAATTGTTCTGTATCTCAACTGCGTTCACCTAACTCCAGACACGGATTTTGAAGGGAGCTGTTGCCATGAGTTTCAAGTTAATCATGCGCAAATACCGTTTTGTTTCAGTTAGACAGGCTGTCAGAAGATTCCGAAGATGATGACACAATAATAAGCTTTTATATGTAAAGTATCCAGACACAAAGCGAACTATGGTTTAAGGGGAACATAAAGTTCTTTTTAAAACCATATGAAATAAGTAACGTCACATGGGACTTCGATGAAGCAAATAGATAAAGTTTAAGACGGGTATCTCTTTTTACAAAGTGGTCACTTCCCATGCAAAATTTAAGCAAGGTGTATGCAGAGGAACAGTTTTTTAAAGAGGATGATGTGGGGGGAGTGGGCTGTGATATGTATGTGTGTATGCATGGATGGATGTATATATGCGTGCATGTATGGATGTATGTATACATGGATGGATGGGTGGATGGATGGATAGATGTCTATATGAATGTGTACATATACATATGTTTATGCAACGCATAAAATATTAGAAAAAAGCATATACATATATCCATATATGTTTACACACACACAAACACACACACACACACACCACACACACACACCACACACACACATACACACACACACACACACACACACACACACACACACACACACACACACACACACACACACACACACACACACACACACAACAAACAAGCAAAGATGTGCGCGCGCGTAAATTGATGTATATAGTCATTCCTATCACGTTTCTGCTTACTCGAACGTGAATATGGCACTTCGCTCTAGACTGTGGTATTGAAGAAAATTTTTTACTAAGAGACGAAATATGCTAATAGCACACTTGCTACAAGGGTCAAAATGGGCTACAAGACACGGTATTCGGCGTAATTATCGCCCTCTTTATTAGTAGACACCGCATATGGTGTGGGTGGCACATGAAAGGAGACTGTTAAAATATGAAAGAGTAAGGGAATAATGTGCGGCACGATGTTTCCAAAAGAAGTCTAATGTTTCTAGTGGGGATATCAAGGATTGTGTGGAGTGGCCACATGGAAGGAATGAACTAAAATATACAGAACTTAAAAAATTAAGTGAGTCACAATTCTTCTTTTAGAGGTGATAATGATGTGAATCTGCAGCTAGATCAACTGTTTCCTACCTGACTGGTATTTGACTTCGGTTAGGAGGAAAGCAGACACTATCAGGTCATCCCATAAGTTCTATCTGATTTTACCTTTTTTTAAAACTGAAATTTAATAATATTTTAGAATGTCTAATGGAATTAAAAATTATTTTTATGCATTTGTGTACATTTAAACTAATTAAATATTATTTTACAGAATAATAGAATTAAAATTTCTTTGATTAAAACCCTTTCTAACATGGAAGTATCCAAAGAGCATTTGAGGTACATAATGCTTTATGAATACAAAAAAGGAAACTCTGCAGCCGAAGCAACTCAAAACATACACTCAGTTTATTGGAAAGAATGCTTGAAGGAAAGAAGTTGCAGAAGATGGTTTGCAAAATTCATAAGTGGAGATTTTAGCCTTGAAGATGAAGATCGAACAGGACGTCCATTTAATTCTGATGATAAGATCCTTGAGGCATTACTTGAAGAAAATCCTGCATTATCAGTTGAAGAATTGGCAATAAAGCTTACTTCAAACCATACAACTATTCATCATCATCTTTAACAACTTGGAAAGTTTTCTAAATGGGTGCCTCATGAATTGTCCGAAAGCAACCGCAAATCCCGAGTTGACATTTGCTCTTCTCTACATTCTCGCGAACGCATTTCACCCTTTTTAGATAGATTTGTGACTGGTGACAAAAATTGGATCTTCTATCGAAATGTTAAACGTCGTAAACAGTGGCTTGGTAAAAGGGAAAAAGCTCAACTACAACCGAGAAGGGAACTTCATGGGGAAAAAGGTTCTTCTCTTCTATCTGGTGGAATTGCAAAGAAGTAATTCACTTTGGATTGTTACTACCTAATGCAACAATCAATACTCAAGTCTACCGTCAGCAATTAGAGTGTTTGAACCAAGCTTTGAAGAAAAAAAACCGCTTTAGTGAATCGAAAAGGAGTGATGTTTCATCAGGACAATGCGCGACCCCACACTGCAAAGATCACATCATAAAAGATCGAAGAGCTTGGTTGGAAAAAAATTCCTCATCCACCTTATTCTCCCGACCTTGCTCCTTCAGACTACCATTTGTTTCGTAGTTTACAGAATCATTTGGAGGGCATAATTTTCGCAAGCCAGGAGGAGGTCGAAACTGACATTTCAGAGTTCTTCGCTTTGAAATCAAAAGAGTTTTACATTGATGGGATTAAAAAGCTTGTAAATAGATGGAAGGAAGTCAGAGATAATCAGGGAAAGTACGTTGATGATTAAATTTCA
>NC_068982.1:54110133-54112327 GCF_001194135.2 Octopus bimaculoides | reverse complement strand
TGTGTGTGTGTGTGTGTGTGTGTGTGTGTGTGTGTGTGCGTGTGTGTGCGTGCGTGAGTGCGTGCGAGTGTATGTGTGTGTGTGTGTGAATCAGAGTGTTTGTGTTTATGTGTGTCTCCCGACACTTAGCAACTGATATAAGGTTGTTTACGTCCTCGCAACTTACCACTTCGGCATAAAGACCGATAGAATAACTAGCAGACTTTAAAATACATAAGTACTGGAGTTGATTTGCTCGACTAAAACCTTCAACACAGTGCTCCAGCATGACCGCAATCCAATGACTGAAAACAAGAATCAGTTTAAAATATATATGAAATGTTAAGGTACACCAATTTTTTTTTAAAGTAACATGCAATATTAGTCACTTTGTGAGAAGTACTCCTCATATTTTATTGCGGTCACACCTCAGATTTTATCGTTCCAAAGTACTAACCAAAACACTAAAATTGTAAAGCTATGTTATCAACAACAGACCACAGGCATGCAAACACGCGAAAGACACGATTAACAATTGTGTTTTGTAAAGTAGATTAAAAGTGAAAGTTATATACTTCGTGACTAACTATAATAATGGTTAATATAAGTACGACTAGGACGCCCCACTTCTGTATGCCTTTACAATAGAAACGCACAATAGAGAAAAAACATCAAGCTAAAGCATTATAGAGCAAAACGTATTTAGTCTATAGAATTCCCACAAAAACAAACGAATATCGCGGAAGGCAATACTTACAAAGAAGCGCGCTGAGATATACACATAGACAAAATACACCTGTCTCAAATAAAATTAAATATATGAACATTCGACCGTTGATTAATAAATTTAGTGTCCAAAATTAAAATTCCTGCGGTAATGTCTCTAGCAACTGCATTGGTCTCATATGCTGTGAGAAGAAGCAACACGAAGTGACATGCTGTGATTCTGTACAAGTGACTACAAAGGTTTTAGAATGTTGATGATGGATTTAGAAATTCTACTTTTTAAAACAAACTGCAAGGAACCCGATGGTTTAGCTCCACTACACGTTGCCTTGTGTAAGTGTCTTCTACTATAACCCCGAGTTGACCAATGCGTCGCGAGTGAATTTGGTTTACGGAAGCTCTGTGGAAGTCCATCGTGTCTATGTATGTATGTATGTATATACGAGGGGCGTCTGAAAAGTTTTGAGCCTAACCTAGAATTGGGGCTGCTATATAGTTGAAACAATTTTTTTCTGGTAAGTACAGTCTTTTCGGAGTATTCTTGCTCATTTTCATGATTCTGATATCTTAATTTTTCTTTGGTGGAGATTTTTGAATAAACAAGCTTCGAATTTACAAGGAAAATGGAGAAAACTGTGTATCGTGCTGCCATAAAGTACCTTCATTTGAAAGGCATGTCTCCATCATAAATCCATGAAGATATGGTGAGAACCTTAACAGACAATGCTCCTTTATATGCAACAGTCAAACGCTGGGCCTCAAAAGAACGAAACATGGTACAAGACTTCTGAAGATTTATTTTTCAACATAGTCCACCTTGATGGCTGAACACTTTCTCCAGCGGTGCTGAAGCGCCATTATCCCGGCGTAGAAGAACTCTTTTGTTTGGGACTCCAAGAAACTTCATACAACGTCTATGACGTCGTTGTCACTGGAAAAATGGCGACCAGCCTCTTGTGTTTGTGAATGACAAAGGAAGGACTGACAGATGAATAAGGAAGGAAGGGTAATGTCATATTTTTTTTCATAGCTCTCATGGTTACCGAGATAATGTACTATATTAATACTCTTGTACTTATGAATGAGAAAGGAAGTGGTGGTAGATGAAAAAGGAAGGAAGGCGTGATGTCATACTTGGTAGTGGGATGATGAAAATTGTACGCTGAAAAAATAAATCAAACAGCGTTTCAACTCTGTGTGAATATATGTGTGTGTATGTAAAAGGGGGGTATCTGAATGTGTGTCTGTGTGTGTGTGTGTGTGTGTGTGCGCGTGCGTGTGTGCGCGCAATGGAAGTGGGATAGTTCATCTTTGTTCCCTTAGTATTTGGGTTTATTTTTTGATTTGGTGTAATCTTGGTTGCTTTTTTTTTTGTTGGTCAGTTATTTTTAGCGTCATTCAAAAATTGAAAAAAAGTCATTCTAAATTGTTTTTAACGTAAGTGTGCCCAAACAACTCGAATGCTTACACAGAGCAAGGTTTTACAGCC
>NC_068982.1:54106977-54110020 GCF_001194135.2 Octopus bimaculoides | reverse complement strand
CACACACACACACACACACACACACACACACACACACGCCAATTTAGTTGCCGATGACCAGACCATGCAACAGGTTGTACTGGATTCCATGTTACCAGTAGCACTCAAGAAAGACCTCAAAAGTGATTTGACATAGATACATACATACATACATACATACATACATATATACATGCATACATACATACATACATACATACATACATACATACATACATACATATACGCAATTGATTACGACGCCATACAGATGCAATATTACTTTTCACTGGTTTATTAATAGCATATTTCAGTACCACCAACAGTTTCTGACACACTGAAGAAATATCACGCTATAGTTATCATCACCAGCTGCGATGAACGCAGCACCGGACTACATAAATGTTTTCAAGGATATTATTTTGTACTTTTATTTCTATGTTAAAATAACTCGCATTTCAATTTTTTTAATTTTAATTTAATTCTTCAGTTTGGTAAAGCAGGACCAGTTATCTACATACATTGTTGCAGTCATTCTACTCGGTTTTCTGCCAAAAATTGATTGCTGACTAATTGAGCCATACCATTATTCGTAACTAAAAGTCTCTTCACTGATAGTGGTTTTTTTTTATAGTTGTGGGCCCATTGCAAAAGCATAAAATCTGACTGATTAATCACAAATCAATTGTCAATTATCTATGCTTACACAACTAATGATTTTCAATTAGCAAATTTATTAAAAGCGGCGTGCTGGTAAAATCGTTAGCACGTCGAGCAACATGCTTAGTGACATTTCGTCCGTCTTCACGTTCTGATTTCAAATTCTGCCGAGGTCGACTTTGCCTTTCATCACTTTCGGGTCGATAAAATAAGTACCAGTTGAATACTGGGGTCGATGTGATCAACTTACCCCTCCTCCGAAATTGTACCAAAGTTTGAAATCAATTTATGATTCGTGAAGGTATGTAACCTAATGGTTATAGTGTTGAGTTCACGGTATTTAGGTCATGGGCTCCATTCCTGGGCCAGGCAGCGCATTATGATCTTCGGAAGGGCATTTAATTTCCCGTTGCTCTTGTCCACTTAGCTGCAAGTGAATACCAGGGGCTGCAGTGTTTAACTTTGTGATGAACACCGAACGGAAACCACGCTTAAGCTCTCAGATACAGGGGTAAGCGCTGGCCTAATAAGCCTATAATAGGCTCGAGAAAAAGATTTATTGATATCCATCACCGGGCTAGCAGACCGACGACGGCCCAAGCATCGAAGGCACTATCACCCCTCTTCTAAAAGTATAATAAACGTACTCCACAAAACGTATTGAGTAATTCTTCAGTATAATGTTCAATTGCTTTTATTACAACTTGACACATATGATGCGTGTGTTTATATGCATATGTGCGCGCGCGTGTAAACTTTTCAGCACTAATCTTTGGCGAATACATACAGCTACTATCCATATTAGTGCATATGGAATGTATGGCAAATGGTTTTATTTATCGCATGTAAATAGAAAGGTACGTTGTTTATAATTGGTTACTTTGTATGTCGACGAGATATTTTTAAAAATACTTAATACACTTCTACCACTAACGATCGCTTCAACGTTCGTGCACTAGTCATAATAATAATAATAATAATAATAATAATAATAATGATGATGATGATGATGATGATGATGATGATAATAATAATAATAATAATAATATTTAATGTCACTATCATTATTAAGTCGGTGAGGTGGTAGAATCGTTAGCACGCTGGCTAAAATGCTTAGCGGTAAAACCAGAGGATTTTGCTAGTCTCCGACCCAGTCACCCTCTGCGGTTTGTGCTCATACCACGTTTTGCTTTTCTCCAGCCCCCATTTTTCGCACAGTTTCCAATTCATCACTTTCGCTACCTGGTCGTATCGCCACAACTTGTAATGTTTTTGAGCAAGTCTAAGGCATTCGTTCGTGATATGAGTAATTGTTTCATCCACTCTATTGCAGATGCAGCACATCGGAGACACTTGCTCATTCCTAAGGTTGACCCCCACCCCCACCCGCCCCCACCAGTTCATGGCCAAAGCTTGGTCTTGCGGTGCCGGTATAGTGCATTCGGTCTCTTTTTTTTTGGGGGGGGGGGTTCCTTTCATCAACCAATCTCAACTTTTTTACCAGCAACTTCTGTTGTGGCTACACGGAACTGATTGTGTAGTCCCTTCTTGCGTAATTCTTCTTCATGTCCTTTTTGTACTTCTTCCTTTGTTTTCCTTTTTTTCTCTGCTCTCAATACACCCTCGTTCCTAACTGTCACTAGAAGTTTTTATTTAATCAGTCAAAAATCAGTCAACGTATCTATTACTCTGTAAATGTGTCACTGTTCTCCTCGAAAGAATTCCCATAAAGATCTTACCTTCCACATTCAATCAGGATATCGGACTACACTGGTTTATAGTCTCTGCATTGGCCTCCTTCGGCAGGTATATGCCTGCTGCCTTACACCAATCCTCTACTAGAGTCTCTTCGCGCCACAGCTGTCGGAGTAGGACAAAGCTTCTTTCACAGACGATTGCACTATTTATAAACTTTATATGAGACACCATCACCTCCCGGGGCACTCTTTGCTCTAGCTTTCCTGACGAAATCATTCACCACTTTCTCCCTGATTTCCCCAATTAGAAATTCGATATCAGGTTCTAAGATGTTTTAGCCCATGTAGAAGTGGCAGTGGCTGGTTACGGTGCGGATCACTGTAGGTTTCTTTGATATGAGCGCCCAATTCTTCTTTCGTACACGATAAAATACCACTCTTCGGTTCAGTGAACAGCTTCTTAGTAAACCCGTACGGGTCCTTCAGAAACTGTCCCCAAGTCCTTTTACTTTCCTTTCGTCGCTCATATCGGCGTATATGTCGTTGCACAAAACGGCATTTCCTTTTCAAATCGCCGTACAACGCAAAACCAGGTTTTTCATCTTCTGTACTTCCTTTCCATCGCTTTCTTAGGTTAGTCTTTTCCTTCCTCAACTGTTTCATTTTCCTGATTCTTCTGCTTGGTCCACGCTTTCCTTTCACTAATC
>NC_068982.1:54103291-54106102 GCF_001194135.2 Octopus bimaculoides | reverse complement strand
TATATATATGTATGTTCGAAATATATTAAAAGTATATTTGTATACTGGCGGTGCCCGAGCATGGCCACAGCCTTAGGGCTGGAACGTATGAGATAATAAAAGAGTAATATATTTATAAATATTTATAATATTTCTACGCTCCGGCGGCGAGGTAGCGTGAATTCACTCATCTCTCAACTTCTATATAAACCGGAAGATAAGTACAGAGCGTAATAATAGTATGATACATAAATGACAAAAGAAGAGGAGTTACATCATCACCCTCATTGCCTTACAGCCATTTCCGCTTTCATTAACTGTGCACTCAGAGGTAGTGAAAATAGGACATGGGTTTGTAATTTTATTTATGTAAACTTATATAATTTTAGTTTTGTAAATTTATTTCAGGATATATATTTTCAAACTTTCTTTCAGAAATAATTTACATAATTACACTCATTGACTTACAGCTGTTTCCGTTGTAGCAAATGTGCACCTAGAGGTGAGCGACAGGGTAACACACGTTTCTGATTTTACATATGTAAATTATTTCAGGAATAATATTTTCAAACATTCTTTCAGAAATATTTTCACCGGTATAATAGAAAACTACTGCTACCATACCTCGGCAAAACACCATGGGCGGGTTGAAACGAACCAGCGATAGAACCGCTTATGGAATTGTTCACTCTGCTATAAAATAGTCACCAAATCTTTCCACAAATCTCACACTACGGTCTTAATATAATAACATATTGAATACCGTAATCCTATATGACTTATTTCTGAAAATAAGAGGATGGTATGTTCACGGCTAGAATAGCTTCGATTTTTTCTGACAGAAATAACCTGAAGTATACAACGATCACAGATAAAATAAGTCAATATGATGAAATAGTTAGTTTAGGGGACAAAAAAAAAACAACAAAAAACGTTAGTCTGAGAAATTAAGTAGACTATTAAAATGAACTTCTTATAGTGTTATTTTTGTTTATATTTTATATTATTTAATATTTATAATTTAATTCCAGTCGAGAATATACAGGTACAGCACAAAATTTCCGGATACTGAGAGTGCGGAACTTCTTATAATATGCAATAATTTACGAGAAGGAACTTCAAATTCCCACGGCCGCCAAACCGGTTTACTTGTATCTTGCACAAGTACAATATTAATAAACTTGTATCATTTATACTAATATTCAGGCATCCATATTTCATTTAATTATTTAAACTTAATGTTAGTTTAATTTAGAGTGTGACCACCTCCTGTTCGCAAAAATCAGTAATCCGGAATATTTGGGGAACCATTGTTGTACCTGTTCCAGCAGATTCATTCGACTCTACACCTCTCTACCAGTCTATGGTGTGTATATAATAGTTTCAAATTTTGGCATAAGGCCAGCAGGTTTGGGGGAGGTACTGAGTCGTCTAAATCGACTTCACTTTTTTTATAGACCCCGCAAAACGATGAAAAGCAAAGTCGACTCCCGCGGAATTTGAACTCAGAAAGTAAAGGCGGACGAAATGCCGCTAAGCATTTTGCCCGGTGCGCTAACAGTTCTGCCTGCTCGCCACCTTGAGGTGTTTATATAATTCTTTCTGCTAAAGACCTGAAATTTGAGGGGAGGGGACTAGTTGATCACATCGACTCCAGTGTTTCACTGGTACTTAATTTATCGACCCCGAAAGGATGCAAGGTAAAGTTGACCTCAGCAGAATTTGAATTTAGACCTTTCAGATGGACGAAATACTGCTAATTATTTTGTCCGGCGTGCTAATGATTCTGCAAGCTCGCCGCCTTGAGGTGTTTATATAATAACAGGAGTACAGTTACAACTGTAACAGCGTTTGATAGGTTGGACAATGACAACACCAGCAGCAGAGGCTTTTTATTCGAGAAGCTCTCTTTCAGGCACAATTAATCACGTTTCTGCAAAGTTGAACAAAACGTGTGACACTTACCGCAAGAAATTACCGAAGTTTCTAATATCTATTATTTAGTCACACAAACAGAGCCAAATAAAATTTCTTTCTTTTGACACTCACGAGTGAATTCTTAGGAAGAATTTAGTGAAAGCAATGTTGTTGCTTTCGACATCACCGAAGCTTTCGAGCGTGTCTGGCAAGCGAATCTCCTATTGAAATTGAAACTTCCTGCCCATGGGCACCACACGTTTTTCATTTCTTAGATCGGAGGTTTCCTATCAGATCGCATTATTGCAGTGTGTGTTGATGGATCTCATTCTCTTCCTCATTATTTCAAGTTCACTGTGTTCCCAACTCATTTTCTTCATTTTATCATCAATCTTACTATTTATCAACATCTTACTTGCCGGCTCATCGAAAACGCTCACTCTTTCACAGATGGCACTGCATTCTTCCCTAATATTGCCTAACCATGTATTATTCACTCGCAACATTGACCTCAGGCACTAAGCACACACTTGACTCCAAAAACAGTGACCTCGTAAATATTCTCCCATGAGGCTCTGCTTATTTTGTCCCTTTCAATAGCAAGAAAATACAGAAAGCATCGATATCAAGAACACATTATCGTATCTCACTACCCTAGTCATGGGAAATAGTTAAAACCGTCAAAATCGCTCAAATTGTTGGGACTCACTTTCACTGAGATTTCTTCAGGCAAAGGTATGTCCTTAAAAACATATCCTTAGACACTACTAGGATCGCATTCCAACAGCTAGTCCCTCTCTTCAGAGTCAGAAGATAATTTACATCTACAAAATTATCGATACTCTCACAACCTAGTTGAGGTCCACAACTGCATGTGTTTATACGTATACAGATATACACATGCATATATATATA
>NC_068982.1:54100315-54102006 GCF_001194135.2 Octopus bimaculoides | reverse complement strand
ATATATATATATATATATATATAATACAAAATGGGACAAGAACGCAAAACATCCAGACAGGTAGGTGATACAAGAAAGGGAAAACAAAACATCCAGATAGACGATACAAAGAAAACAAGGACAAGTCATTCGGAGTTTTCTTTCTTTCCTCAGTCGAGATCCAGATTATCTTTGCAGTTTCGGCTGGTTATACTCGATATTGCTCCAATCTGGCCAGCCCCAAGGAAAAACTAAGCTAAGAGCATTAGATTCCTTGGAAGAAAGCAGCAAATGTATACAAAAACAAGGACCGAAAAAAGAACGAGCAATGTTATATAAATACAATAAAAATATTAAGAGGACATAACAACAGGTGTCTTTATATACACAGACATGCAAGAAGTAAATAGACAAATTTCAATTTCAAAATTTCTGATCTAAGCGTCTTAATAGGTTTTCAGTGGTGTAGAAATTACGATGTAATTATTCTTTTTCATTCCAGGTGCCGTTATATTAAACATTTGCGAAGAGTAATTATGCCATGCACAAAAATTCAGCAGAACTGTCAGATTTTTAAAGAGGTCGTATTGTTGGGCAATCTGAAGCTGCAAAAAATTGCCGAAAATCTTCAACTTCTTGCTACTGTTAACAGAATTATAGTGCAATTCAGATGCCAAGGAAAAGAATCAATAGATTCTCGTCCCAGCCGACCCGAGCTCTCGGAAAGGAAGCTTCACTATTTGAAGAGAATTCTGGAAAACGAACCCTCTTCGAAGGTTTCTGACATTGCAAAACAGCTACAAGTTAGTCCAAGAACGTGTGTTACATATCTGCATAAGCTTAGGTATTATGGACGAGCAGCTAGAAGAAAACCTCTTCTTCAAATAATTAATATCATGAAAAGAAAGAAATGGGCTAAGGAGATGTTAGAAAAATCCAATTCATTTTGGGATAGAGTGATTTTTTCAGATGAATCCAGATTTATATTATTTTTAGACAGTGGACGTGTTTGGGTCGGGAAGCTTCCCAATCAAGAATTTGATTTGAAAGGACTCCAACCAACTATGAAACGTGGCGGTATCTCTGTAATGGTAGGGGAGCTGTCACCAGCAATGGTCGTTCTGAGCTGATCGAATGTGTTGGAACCATAAACTCTGAAAAATACATCGAAATACTTAAGCAAGGACTACTTCCGATGTATCCACACGATAAAATAACGATAAGTAATGAGTTTTTATTCATGGAAGATGGGGCTCCATGCCACACAGCGATAAGAAATCAACAATGGCTGACTGAAAATGGGATCAAAAAACTTCCTTGGTCGAGCCAATCCCCTGACATGAACCCAATTGAGAATCTTTGGAGCATACTAGATAGAGCTATACGAAGAACTCAACAGAAACCTAAATCTAAAGATGAATTGTTTCGATTGTTGCGTGAAAATTGGGAAGAAATTCCACAAGAAACAATCACAAAGCTCATCAGTTCAATGCCAAAAAGAGTTTCTGAATTAAAAACTGCAAAGGGAATGTCAATTAAATATTAAAGTATGTAGACCTACCTATCGATTATATTTCAATTGTTCGCTTTGCGTATTAAATAAAAGATATTGAAAGTTAAAGGTGTCTATTTACTCCCTGCATGCCTATGTATATATACATATACATATACGTACATACCTACCTACCTACATACATACATTCATACATACA
>NC_068982.1:54097354-54100305 GCF_001194135.2 Octopus bimaculoides | reverse complement strand
GGAATTGCCAATTAATTAATAAAATTAATAATTAACAATTTTGCCAAGTAGTTCAGTATGAAAAGAACCTTTATCGGTAAAAACATTTATAATCATAAATATTTATATATATATATATAGAGAGAGAGAGAGATAGATACACACACACACACACACACACACACACACATATATATATACATATATAAATATATACACATACATACATATATAAATATATATATATACATATATACATATATATAAATACACACATATATATATATATACATACATGCATATATACATATATATACATGCATATATATAAATATATATATATATACACATACATACATATACATACATGCATACACACAAACACACACTCACACATATATTTCATTAACAAGGAGAATGGAGTCAGGAACAAGTTTTATTGCATAATGCTACAACTATTTCATCGAGTTTTACAAATTATTTAGTCATAAAGTTAAGTAATTGACTCAAGTGAGAAGTTTCGTGATTTACACATCTCAAACGAACAAAATCATCTGTATATGCGCACAAGTGTTATGAGTGTGTGCGTGTGTATATAAAGTGTTACACACATACACACGTACACGATGTCATGACACTGTTGATGTTGGTTCATTTTGTTCCGTGACATCTGATATTTCGAACAATGTCAAAGTCGTTATTTCTGGTTGGTATTTCTATGCGATGCATGTACGTGACAGTGGTGCGTCATCCTCCACCTCACACAGTACGCTCGAATTTATGTGTATGGATGTTTGAATATATGGTGGTGGTGTGTGTGTGTGTGTGTGTGCGTATTTTCGTGAGGGATACAATGCACACCTGATTGTATATATTACATGGTTGCGTATACCTAGCTGAAAATATACACCTTGTTATATATATTATATAGCTATATATACCCAGCTGTAAATACGCACCTGGGGTACATACTCTCTTCTCTCTCTCTCTCTCTCTCTCTCTCTCTCTCTCTCTCTCTCTCTCTCTCTCTCTCTCTCTCTCTCTCTCTCTCTCTCCCTCTCTTTCTCTGCATGTGTTGTGTGAGTGGTTAGAAAGGCACACATAAAGGCATTGCATGGGTTTGTGTTGGTGAGGTGTATGTATGCATTATGTATGACACTTATTTTTATACATGGAGTCAAACAAACGCGCCGATGCAGACATTCTTACCGACTATACACACGTAAATACATTCTTAAAACTTTGTACGTATACATCGATAACGTAGTTGAGTGGTTAAGAAGTCTTCTTCTTCACCACATAATCTTGGGTTCAATCCCACTGCGTGGCACCTTGGACAAGTGTCTTCTACTATAGCTCAGGACCAGCCAATGCCATGTGAGTGGATATGGTTGGCGGAAATTAAAAGAAGCCCGCCGTGTGTGTGTATGTGTGTGTGTGTATGTGTGTCCCCTACCACCGCGTGACAACCAGTGTTTACTTATTCTTATCCCCACAATTTATCACCACAGGTTTGGTAAAAGTACACCGACAGAATATATATCGGGCTTTAAAAGAATGAAATGGGTCGATTTGTTCGACTAAACCCTTCAAGGCAGCACCGCAGTGCCACAAATGGCCGCAGTCCAATAACTGAAACATGCAAAAGTTGGCAGATACAGAACCATAGACACCCAGTTAGGCGGAACTTAGACACACATACTCATTTAACACACATACAAAAATATGCAGAAACTCATATGATTGTACTCAGTTTCATGCACAATACACATTACACAGTTTAGGGTTTTCACAACCGTGCATAAATACACATGTGCAAATAGATTACATCATATTAACATAGAACAATTCGAAGAGCATATATTTTTCATATTTTCGTATTTCCACTCACATATATTGACATGCCAGGGGATAAAACCTGCTACTGGCATCATGTAAACTAATACTACCTGCTCCATTGTTGAGTAGTCATTGATTAAATCGGGTCGCCCACTTGAGTAGCATGCTACCTTTGTGAGAGGGGCACCTGGACACCCAGCAGGACTAAAAATAAGACCTGTAGAAAGGTGGATGAGTTTCTTGTGGGCCAACGATCATGCTGTTGCGGGTAAGGGTAAAGATCCACTTCGGTCATGATTGACCCTGGGATTGTACCTAGATACTTACCCTCTACGGTACAAGTCGGCCATGGTTGTTTATGGAAGACAAGCAGTCGCCCATGCTTACCACCCTCCCATCGTCATGCCACTGATGTTATCCAAGGGAAAGCCAAAAGTTGATATAGCTTGGCACTAGTGACGTCGCAATTCATTTCTATAGCTCAGTGAACTGGACCAACGTGAAAAATAAAGTGCCTTGCTCAAGAACACAATACACAGCCCAGCCAGGGAATCGAACTCACTACCTCATGACTGTGAGCCCGACGCTCTAACCACTGAGCCTTTTGGGAAAAGCATTGGCAAACTACCCCAATATCTCTGCCAAGAAAGCACTATGAGAAAGTCAGAACGAAGGGAGATCTCGCGCCTAATCGGGGAGACTTTCGTTGTAGTACCGTGAATCCACTGTAAAAGCGTAAGACACATGACGACGACGACGACGACGATGACTCACACATACATATGCAAGATAAATACAAATACATACAAACGCTCATGAACATAATAAGTGCCAAACAGGATATATTCACAGGGATGCCTACAAGTGTGTGCTTCCACCCGACTTTGTTTCCTCATAAACATCAGAAAAACGGATATTATTTTTATGAAATTTTCGACATATAGGCGAGGGTGTGACTGTGTGGTAAGAAGCTTGCTTCCTAACCACAAGGTTCCGGGTTCAGTCCCACTGTGTGATACCTTGGGCAAGTGTCTTCTACTATAGTCCCGGGCCGACCAAAGCCTTGTGAGTGGATTTGGTTGCCGGAAACTCAAAGTAGCCCGTGATGTATATATATATATATATATATATAT
>NC_068982.1:54094939-54096129 GCF_001194135.2 Octopus bimaculoides | reverse complement strand
TATATATATATATATATATATATATATATATATATGTATGTATGTATGTATATATACATATGTAAATTTGCACGAAAGGTAAGAATGCATAAAAACGTACACCTGCTAGAAATAATAGCTAAAGTCTTAATTAAACCACCGTGCAGCACCAAGATAACCGAAAAATAACAGTAGGCGAGGAAAAAGGAAAGAATTAATACATTTAAAAGCACAACTAAAAAAGATTATGCAGTTTAGGACATCCACATACCCGGATTTCGGCTTTTGGAAATTTAATCCTTGACCCTCTGACCGCTCACACAACACATTCAGAGAAAGAGAGAGAGAGAGAGAGAGAGAGAGAGAAAGAGAGAGAGAGAGAGAGAGGAGAGTATGTACCCCGGGTGCGTATTTACAGCTGGGTATATACACCTATATAATATATACAGCAAGGTGTATATTTTCATCTAGGTATACGCAGCCTTGTAATACGCAGCCATGTAGTGTGTACTACCGAGTAAAAATTCAAGGCTGTCACAATAAACTCCGCTAGGATACTGGTTTTGTTTTGCGCCAAAAACACGCTTCGTGCAAATTTGTAATTTATAGCTAAATAATGCTATTTGACTGAGGACCACCTATGTTACTACTGTTGATACCATCAGTTTTAAATTTTATCCACACATGATATTAATAGTAGTGACATCTTATTTCAAATCTTAGTGTTTGAATGTTTTGTTTATATATATATAAGAGTAGGAGTGGCTAAAAACAAGGGAAAGAAAAAGCAAGGGGTCTACCTTGGTGGTCGGATGCCTATCCTTCTCCAAATTGCATCTGTTATGAGCAATGCTTTAATCGAACATAGTAAATATAATCAAATTATTATTGTATATTTAAAATTGTAAATATTTAATCGATACAGCTACTTCACCCCTTTTATGTTTGTCTGTCCTTGTTCGTCCCCTCTTTGTAATGCATTTATGGCAAATATTTATGAAATAAAGTAGCTTGCTTACGAACCACATGGTTCCGGGTTCAGTCCCACTGCGGGGCACCTTGGGCAAGTGTCTTCTACTATAGCCTCGGGCCGACCAAAGCCTTGTGAGTGGATTTGGTAGACGGAAACTGAAAGAAGCCCGTCGTATATATGTATATATATTTATATGTGTGTGTGTCTGTGTTAGTCCCCCCCAACATCGCTTGACAAC
>NC_068982.1:54091923-54094511 GCF_001194135.2 Octopus bimaculoides | reverse complement strand
TATATATATATATATATATATATATGCACACTTCTATAAAAAAAATAACAACGACATCAGGTACAATATACACACGTCTCTTTCTACACACAGACACACACACACGCACACACGCACACAGACAGATACAGACAGGCAGACAGCCAGACACACACACACACACTCACACACACACTCACATGCTTGCACGTATACTATGCACATCTATATACTTGTACAAATGCACGCAGTTTCAAACCCAGTATACTTAGAAACGCGTTCCTTTCCACACACACAGATGCGTGCACAAACACAATCATACTCAGGAATAGACACAAACACGCGCGCGCACACACACACACGCACAGACTGACACCCCGCGCATACACAAACAACCATTGCACGCATACGCACCCACACATGCGCGCGCGCACACACACACATACTTACAGAAATACACACATACGCATCCACACACGCGCTCACACACATATACTCACGGAAACACACACACAAACACATGCATGCACACGCTCATACATGTTAGACACACACGTACACACACTCACACGCATCAGATTCTTTCGCGCGCATGCACACCCACCCAGACATGCGCACACACACACACACGCTCGCACACACACACACACATACGCATACACAAAAGTCACTACAAAACAACTGGCAACTTATTTGGCAGCTGTGCTAAGTTATTCGAAGAATTTAGACCAAATTGAATATAATACCTCAACAGGCATCTGGAACCATCAAGCAGCCAAATTTTAATCACGTCAGATTTTGATGATGGGTAGTAGGCAGGGTAGTGGACGAACTACGATCATATACGACTTACTAGCAGAGTTTAGTGTAGTGGTTCTCAACCAGGGTCTATATGAACACTGAGGGTCCATATAAAATTTTTGGGGTCTACAACAAAATAGTAAATTGGGAATTCACAATAGTATTTTAGGACCCCTGAAAAAAATTTTTGCTAAAGATGTATTTATGGATGTGCATCGCAAAAAAAAACAACAAAAAAAAACAGCTACGTTATTTTTTTTTTCTCAAACATTTTATATAATTCAACTTACACGAGTTAATGTGTGAAAAGCAAAACAGGAATTTTGAAAGAAGTGCCTATAAAATTAGTCTTTAAACATCAAAATGGCTAAAGGGGTCCACCAGAATAAAATGGTAATCAAAGGAGTCCATCGATAAAATAGTTGTTGAGAACCCCAGCTTTGAGTAAAAGAGAGGAAAAAGAGTCAAAATACGTGTACGCATGAAATTTTCTTGTTGGCACTCCGTCGCTTACGACGTCGAGGGTTCCAGTTGATCCGATCAACGGAACAGCCTGCTCGTGAAATTAGCGTGCAAGTGGCTGAGCACTCCACAGACACGTGTACCCTTAACGTAGTTTTCGGGGATATTCAGTGTGACACAGCTGACCCTTTGAATTACAGGCACAACAGAAACAGGAAGTAAGAGTGAGAGAAGGTTGTGGTGAAAGAGTACAGCAGGGTTCGCCACCATCCCCTGCCGTAGTCTCGTGGAGCTTTTAGGTGTTTTCGTTCAATAAACACTCACAACACCCGGTCTGGGAATCGAAACCGCGATCCTATGACCGCGAGTCTGCTGCCCTAATCACTGGGCCATTGCTCCTCCAACGCATGAAATATTGGCAGGAGAAATGTTAGATAACATTGAAAATCCAATGAATTTAATAACAATAATAATAATCCTTTCTACAATAGTCACGTGACCTGAAATTTAGTGGGAAGCGACTATCAATTATATAAAGCCCAGTACTTGGCTGGTACTTATTTTACCGACCCCAAAAGAATGAAAGGCAAAGGTGACCTCAGTAGAATTTGAACTCAGAACGTAGCGACAGACGAAATACTGCTTAGAATTTTGTACGGCAAGCTAACGATTCCGCCAGCTTGCCGCCCTCATAACAATGGTTTGAAATTTTGGCACTAGGCCAGTAATTTTTGGGGAGGGGATAGTCGATTACATCGACCCAGTGTTAAACTGGTACTTAATTTAACGACCCCGAAAGGATGAATGGCAAAATCGACCTCGGCGGAATTTGAACTCAGAACGTAAAGATGGACGAAAATGCCTTTAAGCATTTCGCCTGGCAGGCTAACGCCGCCCCTCTTAATAATAGGTTCTTTCTACAATAGGCACAAAGCCTGATGTATTTTTGGGAAGGAGACTAATCGATTATATCGACCCCAGTAGTCAACTGGTACTTATTTTATTGGCTCGAAAAGGCGGAATTTGACTTCAGAACGTAAGGAAGAACGAAATCTCGCTAATTTTTTTTTTATCTGAAGTGCTAATGATTCTGGCTGATGACGCGTGCAAGGCCAAAAAGTTAACACGAAGGGTGGAGACTAAAGTTAATTAGATCGACCCCACAAATTAGCTCATGCTTGATATAATCGATAGAAGAAAGATGAAAGGCAACGTCGATCTCAGCTGGATTTTATGTCAGACTGGAAAGGGCCATGAGTAAATAGGAAATGCTATTTTATTCAATGCTCTACTGATTCTCTACCATCAACCGCCCTCTTTTAGCAGCAGCGGCAGCAGCAGTAGCA
>NC_068982.1:54088900-54091228 GCF_001194135.2 Octopus bimaculoides | reverse complement strand
CCAGTGTTCCAAGTTTCAAAGTGTTTCGTTAATGAAAAATGTGGCCCCCGTTTTAAAAAAGATCCCAGATTTCAAATCCAGACAAGGTCAACTTTGTCATATATCACTTCTAGGTCGATACGATAGAGTAAAAGCAATAAAAAATAAAATAGTTGTTAGATTTCTACTATAAACACAATCTTTTTTTTTTTATTATTATTCATTTCAGTAATTAGACTGCGGCTATGCTGGAGCACCACCTTGAAGAGATTTTATTCGAATAAATTGACCCCAGTACTTTTGTTTATTTTTAAAGCCTTGTATTTATTCAATCGATTGCCGAATCATTAAGTTTCGCGCCCCAAACACATGAACACCGGTTGTGAAGCGGTAGTAGGGGACAAACACACACACACGTGTGTGTGTGTGTGTGTGTGTGTGTGTGTGTGTGTGTGTGTGTGTGTGTGCTTGGGAGTGCATCTGTTCCATTGCAATTTTTTGTCTTTTTTTTGTTCTATTCTGCTTTAAAAACACGTTTGCGTGCGTGGCTGTGTGGCAAGGGTCTTGATTCTCGGCCACATACGTCCGGGTTCGGCTCAGTCCCATTGCGCGGCAAGTGTGTCTTCTACTATAGCCGCGGGTGGACCAAAGCCTTGTGAGTGGATTTAGTTGACGGATACTGAAACAAGCCTGTAGCATACACAAACACACACACGCGCGCGCTTATGTTTGTATCTTTGTGTCTGTAACTTCGCGATTCGGCAAAATTAACCAATAGAATAAGTACCACCAGGTTTAAAGAAATGTGCTGTGGTCCTTTCATTCGACTAAAACTTTTCAAGGTGGTGCCCCAGTATGGCCGCAGTCTAATGATTGAAACAGGTAAAAGATGGAAGATAGAGTGAACTACTATTGAAAAGGTTGCAAGACGCAACGAAAATTTAGTAAAAATAAATAAGTTAATGAGTGGAAATCGGACCAGTGACTGAGTTAAATTGATAAGGCACTAATAGAGAATGATTTTCCCACAGACACAATAAAATTCAAAGGCGAGCTGAAGCGCTTGATGTCTAGAACAAAATATAGCGGACATAAATAACCACAGGCTATTATATTCAAAATATCTCTATTTTAATCATTTTCTCTCCCTTTGTGCCTCTTATCACTATCTTTGAGCAGAGCGACCATAGAATCATATAGTACAAGTTGAAAAATGGAGTGAACTACAGCTATCTTTAGTGGACGAGTATCTACCACCGAAGATGAGCTCAAACAGCTCGAAACCGTACGGTGTGGTGGTCTCGTAACTGGAAAAACAGTCATGTTGAAGTGACGATAAACATTACTTCTCAGTATTGTTACTGTTTTCATCTCTTGTAAAGATTGGATCTTTTCTGTTTGGCTGCACTTGTGGAAATTTCAAAGTTTATTAAAAGCTGAAAAATTTGGTGTATTAATGTAATTTTCTAAGTCAAATCTGAGGAAATATTTCACTTTTTCCAGAAAAAATAAAAAAGTTATAGAGGTTTAAAGTTTGATAATTTTGTGCGTGACAGCACATTTTATCAACTGTAAACCAATGAAATATTGGCGCAATTCTGTTTTACGCACGCCATATAATCCCCACATACCTTGTTTTATTCTTTGGGAATTTTCAGAAAATTTTTGCGAATTTGTATTCTACACATGGGAATTCATACGAATATACAAAAAAAAAAAAAAATTGTGAGTGCGTGATTGCGTGATTTAAGGCCTATATGGCCGTTATTTTTAGCACATTTCACGACCACTTCAATGAGTAAAATATATTTTTCAGCACGTGCTTTCCCGCAGACAAAAGAGTTCTCGTGCTTGGTTTGATACTATGGAAACAAATATGAATGTGTCTGTGGTTTACGATTGGCTATAATTGCTCAGAATTTGCGTACTTTAAAAGCTATTTATCGATTTATGGAGAAATGAATTTCATGGCATTGATTAGCATATAAAACTACATCATTACACCGAATACGAAATCAATTTGAATAGAAATTTTAAAAATTGGAAATTAGCAGGCAAACAGAAAAGATCTTAGATATTTTCCAGCTAGCTAATTTGCTTAAAAAATTTAGTTTTGCATTTGTATTTCAGATTCTCTGAAAGAGCGAGGTTAGATGGTGGCAAGCAACACAGAATATCTCCAAATTTTTGTAATGATAAGAGGAGTTTAAGGCAACAACATTCTGGGCCCTCATTTTTTTTTCTTATGTAGCTAGATTCTAAAACGCGTCTGCGCAACAATACGTACAAACACACACGCGCGCACACGCATAGATATATAAGAAAAAACATCTTTAATCGTATATCTGT
>NC_068982.1:54085586-54086698 GCF_001194135.2 Octopus bimaculoides | reverse complement strand
GTAAGTATGTACATATATGTGTGTATACATGTATATATATTCTTTGTATTATATATATATAATATATATACTTCATTTAAAATGCAGAGATGCCTATAATAGGACATCTAACCCGCTAGAAATAGCAGCAAAATACTACATACCACAAAATTAGGGATAATTTCGAAAGGGAATGAAAAATAAAAACATTTACCAATCTATATTCTGTACCATGGTTTCAAGTCAATTTTATATATATATATACATATATATATATATCCACCGTTTTAGAAACACTCTTTGGCTACGGTGTCTGGTATTTCACTCATCTTTAGTAAAATGTGTCTTTCACATTGTCTATCGTTTATTTGTCCTGCAGACTGGGTGACAACTTGCCTGATAGGCTGACAGACTGACTGGCTAGCTGATGGTTTTCTCTCATAGTCACTCCGACACGATATATTTCTTGTTTATTTGTTGGCATTTTAACTGTTTTCTTTCTGTCGTATCTCTATCATCTCCTCCAACTTTTTAAAAACCCTTTTACTGTATTGCCGCTTTTTTCTTCACTTTTTTTTCGTTATCCTTTTTTCCTCCTTCTCTCTTTCACCTTCTGTCTCTTGTTCTCTTTCTTTCTTTCTGACCCCTTCTCACCCTCTTACTATTTCTGTGTCTGTCGCACTGCATGCGTCTCTCTTTCACACACACACACACACACACACACACACACACACACACACACACACACACACACACACACACACACACACACACACACACGCATAATGCAAACAGATTTACATACTCAATTACATACATACATAAATAGATGTATACGTGCATACATACACACATACAAACATGCATACACTCACATACATACATCATACACGCACACACATAATACAAACAGCATTTCATACTCAATTACATATACTCAATTACATATATTCATACATACATACACACATACATACATACATACATACATACATACATACATACATACATACATACATACATACATACATAAATAGATGCATACGTGCATACATACACATACAAATATGCAAACACAGATGGATACACCATACATGCATACATATACATGCATACATCACACACACATACAC
>NC_068982.1:54081086-54082763 GCF_001194135.2 Octopus bimaculoides | reverse complement strand
ACACACACACACACACACACACACACACACACACACACACACACACACACACATGTATATACGACGAGTTACTTTTATTTTCTGTCAGCCAATTTTACTCACAAGGCTTTGGTTGGCCTGACGCTATAGTAGATGTCATTTGTCCAAGGTGCCATGCAGTGGAACTGAACCCGGAATCATATCGTTGAGAAGCAAGCTTCTTACCACACACAGTATATATTTACGTCATTGTTTTGAATATCACAGTTCACCGTTCATATGAAGATTTACTATGGGTTGGCAGATACTAGCAAAGGTCGGCAAATTGTTTTGCTCGCTGAAGTTATAAACAAGACCATAGGCTCTTGTTAGATTCATTAGTCCGAGGATGCTTCTGTCTGACGAGACTCATCCATGTCGAGACAGCGGCTGCTCTAGAATCCTTTGTACTAATGAATCACGTGTATTATAAACGCTGTGAAGGCGCGCGGCTTAGTGGTTACGGAATTCAGCTTATGATCGTAAGGTAGTGGGCTTGAAAACCGGCGGTGCGTTGTATCCTTGAGCAAGACATTGTATTTCCCACTGTTTCAGTTCACTCAGCTGACTAGTATCAGTAATTCAAAGGAGCCAGCCTTGTCACACTGTGTCACGCTGAATCTCCCTGAGAACTACGTTAAAGATACAAGTGTCTGTAGTGCGCTCAGCCACATGGACGTTAATTTCATGAGCAGGCTGTTCCGTTGATCGGATCAACTGGAACCCATGTTGTCGTAACCGACGGAGTTCCAGTACATTATAAGCGCATATTCGTCGTAAAGGAGAAATTATACTAAAGCGATTAACATATTCACGTTCGAATATTCCGGAGCGCATTAAGAATAAATATGCAAGGTATCGATTTGATTCTCACTGTTCACCGTGCTTATGACGATTTCTTATTTTAATATGTTTGTCTTGAAAATCGGAGAAGGGAGGAAAGAGAAAATCAGAAAAGAAAAAAATATAAAATGATATAAATATCCCATAAACTTAAATTGGAGCCCCAACCATGTAAACATATGTTTAAAATCTAAACAAATAGTTCACTTTTAGGGCGTCGTGGCCGAAAAAATGCCTGTGCACACTTCATAATGAAAACAACATCTAGATGCTTTACAGAAGCAAACCCAGACGATTTGTAAATTTTAACTAGATTTTGAGGATCTGAATCCCGTCTTTATCACTAGAGAAAGCATCTCTTTTCAACTCTGTAAATTAAAGAACGACTAAATTCTATTATACAGAGTCCTTTATTGTAGTAACAATTTAGAGCTATTTGGAATGGTCATTTGAAAATTAAGTATCAGACAAAAAAAAAAAAAAATGGTGCCTCTGATGGAATATGAACCGGCGATTTCTTGGCAAGTACATACTTTCCCTAATGTTGAGGAGGAAACTAACTCTGATGCAGTGCCGTCATCAAAATAGAACTTAAAAGGATCCTCTGTTGATTTATGTTTGAAGTAACTAAGACTCGTATCTTTTCAGTGCTATTGCATTCCAGAGATAGGAAATTCCTTGTTCTCAAAAAGTTATCGATTTTTAAATCCATTTTATTTATCCTGAACAAGACTGACAACTTACAAATATCATACCTAAGACATATGGCTGAGATTGTTGTCTTATTTTGCAAGAGATTTTACTAAATTTTTATGC
>NC_068982.1:54072767-54075017 GCF_001194135.2 Octopus bimaculoides | reverse complement strand
AAAGCTCCACGAGGCTCCGGCAGAGGATGGTGGAGAACCTTTGTGTACTCATTTACCACAACTTTCTCTCACTCTTACTTCCTGTTTCTGTTGTGCCTGTAATTCAAAGGGTCAGCCTTGTCACACTGTGTCACGCTGAATATCCCCGAGAACTACATTAAGGATACACATGTCTGTGGAGTGCTCAGCCACTTGCACATTAATTTCACGAGCAGGCTGTTCCGTTGATCGGATCAACTGGAACCCTCGACGTCGTAAGCGACGGAGTGCCAACAACATATATAAGCTCCAGGATTATAATTTTCTTCTCTATATGGGTCAGTCGTTCTGGTCCGGTGCTCATACTTGGTCAGTTAACATAGTATTTGATTGTATTTCACTCACCCTCTCTTCTGTCTATCTTTCTCTCTTCGTTTGGCATGGTATACAGTGAGTTAGAAACTCACTGTGCAATATGTCCACGATCAGTCCACAATTTAAAATCATATACTTCACAGACTACAAATTTGTAAGCTGTACGACGGTTGCCCTAGATAAGCTTCATAGATAGGGACTTGGTAACTGAAAACTGAACTCGTCTCTCCTGGCACCTCCAGCTAACAAGATTAGCGAAGGGGACGTTGACCCGGGTCAAACATCAAGAGTAAGTGGTGACTCACTCCGAAAAGGGCGATTAGAATTGATAAGATTTAATAAGGTTGTATCGGTAGATATAAAATAGAGGGAGACAGTTAAAATCTTAAAAGAGGTGCTTAAGAAAAGCATTGCAACAGACCTTGTGCCTATAGTAGAAAGGATTATTATTATTATTATTATTATTATTTCGGTGCGAATGGGTTTTTTTTTATTACGGCGCCATGCTTTACAATCCTGTAAATAATAATAATAATGGTACTTTTATATAAGCTTAAAACTTATGGCGATCACCGCGAAATGACTAACAGTTTAATAAAGGGGCATATAAGCCCTCCACAGAAAAAAGAAGGCTTTCCCAGCAGTGCATGCCATCAAAATGACACAGGGCTAAAATATATGAAACCCAGTATTCCCATCATGACTACCCGTCTGATAAGGGTACACCAGGCACAGGTATCACAACCATATGTGCGCGACATGGTGACTTCATATCAAAACAAACTAAATTATGATAATCATAGTAATAGCTGAGCAATATTAATGGTAATGCACTGTTAGTATTATCATTATTAATATAAAAGAAATTATTATTATTACTATTTGTTGTTGTTGTTGTTGTTGCTGTTGATGCTGATGTTATGCTGTTATTTCAATTATTTTTGATTCAAAATGCCGGTTTGAAAAGGGCAAGTGTTACATTCACAGGAAAGAGGCGTTTTGGAAAGGTGCGAATTAAAATTAACCCCCACTATGCTAACTATTTGATGAGGTCATGATCTTTGATTGGTTTATGTGGGTGGCAAGTGAAACAGAATAAATGCAAAAACAAAACCAAACAAAACCAAACAAAAACGATGAAAAATAAATAATGAAGCATAATAAAAACAAACAAAAAAAACAACAAAATGCAATGTTAACAGAACATAACTAGTGGTTGACTAGGTTGCACGTCGGTTAACTGTACAGCCTTATTTAACTGCAGTTAATGAGGCTGTACGTAAATATTGAAAAAAAAATCTGAAAAACGATGATGAATCAGCTGTCGTGCATAACAGTTTAATTTAAGCCATATACAATCAATGCAGCAATTACTATTTTAGGGAGGTGAAAGCGCAGAAAGAATGACGTGTTTCTTATTAATTCTGATCAGACATCATGGAGTGTATGACAGTCAATGTCATAAGGACTTATAGCGCGTATAGTTGTTGCGTGCGTGTGTGTGTATATATGTACATACACAGACACACACACACATACACACACACGCACACACATACAGTTATCTCTCACTTTACAAGGACTCGATTTACGAGACCCCGAGTTTTATTTTACGAGTTTAATTTTTCAAGTAGAAGACCTACATTTTGAACGAAGAGCAGAAGTTTCAATTACCATAGCAAATCCTTCTGCGTGTTACCGAGAAATTTATTGTCAGCGAAAAAAAAAAAAATCTAAGTAAACAACCCTAGACTTGTTTTTAAAATGAAATCTACAAGTTCGTATACGAGTGCTTGTGAATTGGTCATTGCGTCTACAAGTGATGGTGTGCGTGAGTCTAGAACGAGTGAAAGTGATTCAGAAAACGATTATAATAATAATATTTTTTTTATTATA
>NC_068982.1:54069224-54072342 GCF_001194135.2 Octopus bimaculoides | reverse complement strand
TATATATATATATATATATATATATATCATGCGCATATTTTATGCGTATCTTATACATAAACACAAACGGATATACAGATATATATATTCACACATACATAAATACATATACGTATAAATGTATACATGTATACATATATGGCAATTAAGTTTGCCTTCGGTTCAGGTACGTGATGTTGTTAAGCCACAAAAATGGCGAAACATCAATGTCCATCGCTCTTGAAAATGACGTGTATATATATTTATATGTATGTGTATGTGTGTGTTTGTGTATACATACATGCACTTCCCGTCATCCATACTATATGCACAATTCCCAAACCATCACCAAGATCTTGCATTAACTATTATGCTCTGTGGTTTTTCCGCGGAATGTTGATCTTTTGGAATTCCATCCGTATTAGCAGCAACAGTAGCAGCAGCAGCAGGAGAAGAAGAAGAAGAAGAAGAAGAAGAAGAAGAAGAAGAAGAAGAAGAAGAAGAAGAAGAAGAAGGAGTAGTAGTAGTAGTAGTAGTAGTAGTAGTAGTAGTAGTAGTAGTAGTAGTATGATTAGTAAGTGTACTGTGATGCTGCAGACGAACGGAGGTGACAGGATTAGTCAATGATGGCGTAGAAAGATTTCCTTTGACTGTTGACCTTTGTCTCACTTTTATACAGCCCTCCCCCTATCATGTATTCCTCCCCCCCCTCTTTATTGACACAGCGTGCTGTAACGGCTACCGATTATGCATAGTCGTCTTACACAAGACCTGCCGTTGATAATTTTTGTTTGCTCATATACTGTTGTGAGGTTGTTATAGTATAAGTCTCTACTTTCATTGCTTATCGATATAGGCCGCTACAAAAGTTGTTATCACCAACGTCATAATTACTGCGATCACTAATACCATCATCAATGCCCTCACATCAGCAACAAGACAATTACAGTAACAACAAGCCAACAACAGAACCTCTCTCTGTATCAGTCTTGGGCAAACTGCCGCCGGGTTGGGTTTCTGAATGACACGTCTATGACAAATTATGTTGCGATTTCTTTTAGTAGTGTAGCCTGCCTAACGATGGTCCACGTCTCACGCGCCCTGTTTTTTGATAATGGTTTCCAATGTCTGTATGATCACAAGACGCGCTAGAAATAGCAGCCAAATATCTATTATATTACACTATTTCGTTTCAGGATGGAAGGATGTATTAGACAGTATTGTTTTAGACTAGTTTTTCTCAACATGGACCCTTTGGTTCCTATTTTACTCTACTGGACTCTCATAGCCATTCGACGTTAAAAAAAAAAAATCATATGCTTTTATAATTAAATATTATTAGAAATTGTATAAAAAGATTCAGGAGTGGCTGTGTGATAAGTAGCTTGCTTACCAACCACATGGTTCCGGGTTCAATCCCACTGCGTGGCACCTTGGGCAAGTGTCTTCTACTATAGCCTCGGGCCGACCAAAGCCTTGTGAGTGGATTTGGTAGACGGAAACTGAAAGAATCCCGTCGTATATATGTATATATATATATGTGTGTTTGTGTGCCTGTGTTTGTACCCACCAAAATTGCTTGACATCCGATGGTGGTGTGTTTATGTCCCCGTAACTTAGCGGTTCGGTGAAAGAGACCGATAGAATAAGTACTAGGCTTACAAAGAATAAGTCTTGGGGTCGATTTGCTCGACTAAAGGCGGTGCTCCAGCATGGCTGCAGTCAAATGACTGAAACAAGTAAAAGAGTGAAAGAGTATATCTTGTGTATTGAAGAAAGAATAAGCTATTTCTTGCGCAAATTATAAAAACAAAATCATATGGACCCCGATGGACCATATGAATCCCGAAGGACCATATGGACTCCGAAGGACCGAATGGACTCCGGTTGCGAGCCATTGTTTTAGACAGAGAAAAGGAACAGGATGATTACAGCTGGAACATCTTTGATCATGTGACCTCTCGATCGGAGCTGAGATGGAGCTTAATAGCAGCTGCAGCAATAGCGGCAGCAGCAACAGCAGCAGCAATAACGAAACGCCACCGACCTCACCACCACAACCAACAGGACTCCGTCGCTTACGACGTCGAGGGTTCCAGTCGAACCGATCAACGGAACAGTCTGCTCGTGAAATTAGCGTGCAAGTGGCTGAGCACTCCACAGACACGTGTACCCTTAACGTAGTTCTCGGGGAGATTCAGCGTAACACAGAATGTCACAAGGCTGGCCCTTTGAAATACAGGCACAACAGAAACAGAAAGTATGAGTGAGAGAAAGTTGTGGTGAAAGAGTACAGCAGGGTTCGCCACCATCCCCTGCCGGAGCCTCGTGGAGCTTCGAGTGTTTTCGCTCAATAAACACTAACAACGCCCGGTCTGGGAATCGAAACCGCGATCCTATGACCGCGAGTCCGCTGCCCTAACCACTGGGCCATTGCGCCTCCACAATATCACCAGTAGTATAACAAGAAATAGAAATCAAATCTCCCCCTTCAAATTCAATCTCAATGGCTTAATAAAAGAAATATTGGATAAAATATACTGTCAGAAAATAAGTGGTTAGTAAAGAAACGATACTCTTCTCATGTTTTCTCACAGCAGTAACAATAACAATCCGTTTGTTTGCTCCACCGCTTCTCGCCGTCATCGTTGTCATCGTCGTCTTCATCATTATCATTTTCGAAGTTGCTAATTTCTTCTGAAAATACATGGTGAAGAAAAAAAAATACTACTAAAGTATAGCGTATATCGCCAATGGCTTTGGAAGTGGCTTGTTTATCAGAACGTCACAAAGTCTACTTTTTTTCATTCCTGAAGTATGATTTTCATACCTACATAATGTACTGTTAATAACTGGGATGGTTTCCATTCATGTGACTCTTTGACATCACCGTATATTTCGAACCGCATTCAATTTGCTTCTCTTTGACACATCTTTTAAGAGAACACTTCACATTGACAATATCCATTCCGATAAAGCTTCTATCTTTTCAAATTATATTTTTATGCTCCCTACGGAGCTTGAGCAAGTGTCTTTTACAATAGCCTCAGGCCGACCAAAGACTTGTGAATGGATTTACTAGGCGGAAACTGAAAGACGCCCTTCGTATCTATATATATATATATATATATATATATAT
>NC_068982.1:54067246-54068688 GCF_001194135.2 Octopus bimaculoides | reverse complement strand
ATAAGTGTCAGGCTTGAAAAAATATGCACTGGGGTTGATTAATTCGACTAGCAAAAATTCTTCAAGGCAGTGCCCCAGCATGGCCGCAGTCTAATTACTGAAACAAGTAAAAGAAAAAAAAGAGGAAAGATGGCAAGCTGGCAGAAACGTTAGCACGCTGGGCAAAATGCTTAGCGGTATTTCGTCTGCCGTTAAGTTCTGAGTTCAAATTCCGCCGAGGTCGACTTTGCCTTTCATCCCTTCGAGGTCGATAAATTAAGTAGCAGTTATGGACTGGGGTCGATCAAATCGACTGGCCTCCTCCCCCAAAATTTCGGACCTTGTGTCTAGAGTAGAAAAGAAAAAGAAAAAAAGAGGGAAGAAAAATCCCGACGTCGAAATCAAACCGAGAGTGAGTTAGAGTGCACTTCAAGCTAAATAGGAAGAGATAGACTTTAAAAAAAAATACGTTAGAACAAATAACGGAGATTAAATAAATTATATACACAGAAAGTAGATTAAATAAAAGAACTTAGCAAATTGGCGTTTTACGAAAAATGGTTTCATCTATTTTCCTCTTTTGCTGATGTTCAAATATGCGAGAGTTAAGCAAACATAATAGAGAAACAAAATAAGAAAAAACACTAAAAATAAGAACGTATGAATAGACAGTAAAGAAATACAATAATAAGAAAAATACACGGAAATGATGATAGACAATACAAAATATACAAAATTTTAACAAAGGTTTTAGTGAAAGAGTTCTTGGCGTCAGCAGACAATTAATTCTAAACTATTACAACGTATTTAAAGACGGTGACATTAATGGATATTACATTTCTCACCCTATATATATATATAATATGCATACATATGTGTGTGTGTTTGTGTAAGAGTGTATTTATGTATGTGAGCATGTTTTTATATCTGTACGTATAAGTATGTACCAGTGTATGCATATAAATGTTTGCATGCATATGTGTACGTATACCTGTGTTTATGCATTATGAACGTACGCATATATGGATGTTCGTGTATACATGCGCACGCATGTCTGCATGTCTGTATGTGTATGTGTATAGGTATGCATAACTGTATGTATGTGTATATATGTACGTGTGTGCGTGTGTATGTATGTATATACACACACACGTAAACACGCGTACGCACACAGACATACATATAAGAGTATTTGCATTTATTAATCTGGAGGTAAAATATACGCATTTCAGAATATATATATATATATATATATACTTTATTTAAAAGCAGCAGAAATATAACAAAAAAACCGTTAATCTGAGTTTCACGTTCCCGTTCATCGATGAACGGGAACGTGAAACTCAGAGTAACGGTTTTTTTTTGTTATATTTCTGCTGCTTTTAAATAAAGCATATTACTCTACCTCTGGTATTTGAGTACTCTTTTTTCCACCTTGTTGCACATTTCATGTGCTTACTCCG
>NC_068982.1:54064905-54066578 GCF_001194135.2 Octopus bimaculoides | reverse complement strand
TATATATATATATATATATATCTTAGCTTTTACTTGCTTCAGTTACTTGATTGCGATCATGCTGCGACACCACCTTGAAGAATTTTTAGTCAAATGAATCGACCTCAGTATTTTTATAAGGCTGGTACTTATTGTTTCAGTGTCTTTTACCGAATAGCTATGTTACGGGGACGTAAATACACCAAAACCGGTTTTCAAGCGGTGATGAGAGATAAAGTCAGATGCACCACCGTGTTGATACACTGTTATTACAGGGAGCCTCTTACAATATGTGGCATTTGGTGAAGAATGGAGTTTGATTTAACAACCCTCATTTGCACCTCCTGCCGCGAGGTAGGTTCATCTGGGACTCTCGATAGGAAGAGGTCCACATGAAGATATACACACCTACACACACACATACATGTATATATACATACTCGATGGGTATGCATCTTTCAGTTTCCGTCACCAATCTGCTCTGAAAGGCTTTTCTCGACTCAAAAGCCACAGTAGAATACTTTTGCTCAAGGTGTCACACAATGGGACTGAACTTTAGGGACAGGTAGTACATACGTACGTATGTATGTATGTATGTATGTATGTATGTATGTATGTATGTTTGTATGTACGTGCGATACGTCAGGTCACTCTTGAAGCTACTGATAACATATAACCCAGTACAACCCGTCACATGGTCGCTCCGTCAGTGACTGGTAACGCTACCAAGCCTGTATGGCAAGGAAGGTAGTTTTCGTTAGACATCCTGGAGGACAAAAGAACAAAACCTATCAAAGGACAGATGAACTAAATAGAGTGAAGGGACATCCAACAGCAGGGGATGAGAGACTCATGGTCTTTGCTTAGAGATCTCTCAAGGAGAATTCCAAAATATAACCAGAGATTTTGTACTTGTTTGTTTCTGGATAGTTTGGCTTTGTAGGTGAGGGTTTTTGTAAGTGTAAGCTGCTATTGACTTTAAATTTCAGCACGGGTATTGCTGAAAGCTATTGTCTTTAACATCTAGGATAAAATCTTTTATCAGTGAGGGTCATACTTGGCTACGAGTTGACAGCTACTATGTATGAATGTATGCATGCATGTATGTATCTATGTATGCATGTGTGTACGCATGCATAGATACATCTATGCGTGCATGTATAGACACACACACATATATATTATATATGTATGTATGTTATCTATAATGTACATGGTATATAACTATGCATGTCGAATTTTTTGTGTGCTAATGATGTATACATGTAAGCATATGCGTGTATATGCACGTACATACCGGTACATATGTAGATAGCTATGCATTTTTGATAGATAGATAGACAGACAGACAGACAGACAGACAGACAGACAGACTGATAGATAGCTAGATAGATAGATAGCTAGATAGATAGATAGATAGATAGATAGATAGATAGATAGATAGATAGATAGATAGACGGATAGATAGAACCGACAGTCGAAACCTAACACGGTATGTTTTAAGTATTGAAAAAAAAAAACGCATGTTATAAAGGTCACACAATACTGGGTAGAAAATCTATTCAAGTTAAATTCTCTAATGACTCCATATATAACAGCAGTCACACTATCCGGTGCACAACGAGATAGCCGTACCCTTGAGCTAGACGGCCGTACAACACCGCCCCAACTTCCTGTTTAAGTGTCACTCATTT
>NC_068982.1:54060056-54061007 GCF_001194135.2 Octopus bimaculoides | reverse complement strand
TATATATATATATATATATATATATATAACTACCTTATATATTTACAGAGGGAGAGCGATAAAGAAAAGTAGACCAGTTGGTGGGTGCACAGACCGAAAGAAACCAGTACCCATCCCACGTTTTCATGTGTAAATATTTGTATCACCACTTATGGCTTACAAATGCATTGCATGCAGTTTCACAGACTCGAGTAGCATGCCTGATAGTACCGGACGCTCGAATGACAATTGATAGGATAAAACAACAATGCCCGTTAACATGTGCAGACGAAATCAAGGAATGAAATCTAGAAATGTGGTGGGTCTCCTCTTTAGGTTTTAGAGTTGTGCAGTACTGACTTTCACCGCTTTTCTGATTCTGTCTCTGTCTGTCTGTTTGTCTGTCGGTCTGTCTGTCTGTCTGTCTGTCTCTTTCACTCAGATGGCAGTAAATTTCATCTGTGTGAGAGAGAACAAGACTGGAAAAAGGTCCTTGATATGCGCGTGGACCACCCATGTTGGCTTAAATCAGTCATGACTAGGATTATCATCGTCTCATCTAAATTGTCAATCATTTCCCCCCCACCACCACCACCCGCAGAGGTGATCTCTGGCTCTAATACATTGCACTGACTGTTGATACGTGGCGTTCCCCCAGTTGCACTGCGTGGGGAAAGGAGAGACACGTGCCATCATCTAGCCATGAACCCATATAAATATCTTTTATTTTTTACCTTTTACTTCAGTTATTGGACTGTGGCCATGCTGGGGCACCGTCTTGAAGGATTTTAGTCGAGCAAATCGATCCCTGGACATTTTTAAAGCCTGATGTTTATTCTATCGGTCACTTTTGCCGAACCGCTAGTTACGGGGGTGTAAGTATACCAACATCGGTTGTGAAGCAGCGGGAGGAAGACACTGACATAAAGACACACATACATAAATATATTCATATATATATATATATATATA
>NC_068982.1:54058145-54059354 GCF_001194135.2 Octopus bimaculoides | reverse complement strand
ACACACACACACACACACACACACACACACACACACAGATATATATATATATATAAATATATGTGTGTGTGTATGTATTCAAGGAAAGAATATAGAACAACCATGTAGCGTTCAGAATATAAGCTATATGAATAATATAGCCATCGATAGAAGACACAAAATTGAGGTAATCGATAAACCATTTTCCTCTATAACTTCGGAGTACTTAAAGCAGATCTCATAAAACCGTAAAAGATATACATGCGTGTACAGAATCACACAAAAATACATAAAAATATACACATAAATATATATGAACATATAAAAATATGCATGGGTATATTTAATTGGTATGTGTGTGCCTGAACTCGGTACATCCGTGTTAGAAACGACAAGGAAGTAAGTTAGAGATACATGGGCAATATGTGACAATATACGTAATTAATGTCTCTATTCCAAATTAGGAGGACTCTAATTCTGTTATGTATACCCTGATGAAGGAACTGTTTATATGGGAGACGGATAGGAATACTTTATCCACTCCCAGTAACAGTTTCGCCGAAACGATCGCAGGATGAGTATTAGATTTTATCTCTGCTATAGAATAACTTTAATATCTTTTAATTAATTATGTATATTGTCACATATTGCCCATGTAGCTATAACTTTCTTCCTTGTTGCTTCATATATATATATATATATACATGTATTTTATCTGTCCCTCTATGCAATGTATGATGTGCATATATAAACGCAACCGTTGTTTGTAGCTTTGCATATGTGTTTGTTCTATTATTGCAAGAGTTTTTCGTGTTAAAAAGGAAATATTTTCGTTCCGGTCGCTTTTTCTGTTCATTAAAAGCGTCATGTCTAATGTTGTTATATACATTTTAACTCTACCTGATGAATCAACGTGGAACCTAATGTCCAATTACTTTACTTGCTACAAACAGCTTATTCGAGAGGCCGAGGTTGGGACAGAGGAGGTGTTAGACTCTGTAAGCCACTTCGTGTGAGATGAAAAATGAAGACGTTCTCCTCCTGCATACCGCTCCCATTTTCACCCCAGACTCATATATATTACAAATTTAATTTAATTATTACATTTGTTCGCAATTTTTGTGAAGACAGTCAGTGGACATCCCTAATTGTCATTTTCTATAGTTCTCTCGTATTTTTAGTAAGATTAAAATATGTTCTGCTGTAACCATGCCATTTCTTAGAGACATC
>NC_068982.1:54053125-54056407 GCF_001194135.2 Octopus bimaculoides | reverse complement strand
CTCTCTCTCTGAAAGTATCTGTCATTACAGTATCGAAATGTGATTGTTTCAGTTAGTAGAATAGTTTCATTTTTAAAGTGAAAGTATTTGACATGAGTGTTTTTGTTTCACTTTTGACACGTAATACTTAAATAGTGGAGGAGATATTATGTTGCTGTGGGCTCGAACTCTGCAAGAAGTTAAATTTTTTTTTGACTAAAACACAACTGGAACCCTAAGTAAGGCATCTGTAAAATTTGAATGAAATTGGTTGCGTAGTTCTCGAGTTTTAGGGATTCACACAGACAGACAGACAGACAGACACACATTCTCATTTTTATATATATAGATAGATACTAATTTGAGCAGTTGATAAGAAACTTTTTAAATAATCTTCACAAACATGTTAAATATCACGTGCAACACATTTTGAATAACACTGTCTAGTGTGTAAATTTAACAATACAGTCTTTCATACGTCGAAGCATAAACCCTTGAACAGCATTTCCTGCCATTTTAGGGAAACCTTTAAATTCATTTCATGTGCCAGGGAATCCTTACATAAATTGCATGTATTAGCCATTAAACCATTATTTTATATCTTTATTTGTTAATATTTTCTCTCTTTTATTATTTCCTTTTTTTGTGGAGGCGCAATGGCCCAGTGGTTAGGGCAGCGGACTCGCGGTCGTAGGATCGCAGTTTCGATTCCTAGACCAGTTTCGATTCCTAGACTCCACGTGTCTGTGGAGTGCTCAGCCACTTGCACGTTAATTTCACGAGCAGGCTGTTCCGTTGATCGGATCAACTAGAACCCTCGTCGTCGTAAGCGACGGAGGGCCAACAACATTATTTCTTTTATTTGTTTCATCAGTCATTTAACAGCGGCGATGCTGGAGCACCGCATCAAAGGGGTTTTTAGTCGAAGAAATCGACTTCAGGGCTTATTCTTTGTAAGCCTAGTAGTTATTCTATTGGAAATTTAGATATTCCGGGTTTCTGGAGACAGCCTACTATATACTTAAAATATAAAACAAAATATGAAAAGTAAATAATTAAATTGTATTTAAAAGATTCAAATTAATACACTTCTAAAGTAAGACCTGTTTGATATCAATTAACCCACTTACAATTCTTAAAATATATCCTAACGTACAATGTATACAGTGCAATGTTTATAGGATGGAAATTAAACAAAGAAAAGTAAAGATCTGTTTTTTTATTACCCATGCAGGCCAACATAGAGGTGGGGGGGGGGGGAGAAAAGTAAAGATCATGATTCTATTTAATAGATAATAGTGCAAATTAACACAATTAATTCTAAAGTAATTAGTTCTAAAGTAACCGTTAGTCAATCTGCATAAAATACACGAAGAACGTATGCAAATTAACCAACTTCAAAAACAGGGTGTATTTACTCAATGCAGACTCTAGTATATTGGTATAAAATTTTGGTCCAAGGGCAGTAATTTTGTGTGTGTGTGTGTGTGTGTGGCGGGGGGTAAGTCAATTACATCGACCCCAGTACTCAACGGTACTGCACAATATTCCCGGATTTCTTGAAGCTGGATAAGAGGATCATTAGCGTTCTTGAAAACATTACCTCAATGAGCTGTGCAGTAGAATCGAAATGGAAGAGGCCTGACTTCCTGAACACATGGTCATACCAATTTTTGACTCAGAATAAACGAAATTTCGAATGTGGGGTCGAGTGGCTTCATTCCATTTTCATTTTCACTATTTAATCCATCCTTTTTCCATTCGTTTTTTTTTTGTCCCCACTGTTGTATTTGTCTGTCCTTGTACTGTCCCCTCTACGTTTAGCCTCCTGTGGACAATAAAGAAATCAGAATAAACGAAATTAGTTTTCGCTTATTTATTAAGCAGTGGTTTGATACTAGAATTGTTTTGTCATTCTAAGACAGGCGATCAGATATGATGTTCTTATAAGTATCATTCATCTCGCTCTAGACCAAGTACTGCATTTTAGATTGATATATCAGATAACTAAACCAGATGAATAGTGTGAATGTCGTATTTCTTTTACACATATAGTCTCCTACTCCCGTTTTCACTACCTTGGGGTGTACGTATGTGTGTATGTATGTATGTATGCATGCATTTCTGCTTGAGTATGTACGTATATATTTATGTATATGTGCATATGTATGCTTAAATGTATGCATGTAAATATGTATACATTTATATATGTGTGTATACACACACACACACACACACACACACACACACACACACACACACACACACACACACAGATATATATATACGTATATATGTACATGTATGGAGTGTGCGTATGTATGTGTTTGTGTTTGTGTATATGCTTTTATGTATATGTGTATGAATATTTTGTACTTGTATATATGTATGTATGTGTATGTACGCATGCATATATGTATGTATATATGTATGTACGTACGTATCTGTGTATGTGTGCATGTGTGTGTGTGTGTGGTGTAATTCAAACGAAGAATACAATGGACCCTTTATTCAGTCGCCTTATGTTTTGATTATAGACTTTGTACCCAACTTCTATCACCCTCCCCCACCTCTCACTCTATCTCAACACGCAATGTATGATATATGTATGAATGCTTGTACATGTGTATCTATGTTCTTGCATCCATTTTTTCCCCTCTCTATCCCCGCCCCTAACCCATGCGTTTCTTCCTGTTTTAGATATTTTCCCCCCATCTCTGACAATGTCACACTTTATTTCATTATCTCCTACTATGTCTACCAGCCCTTATGAGCCTACTAGAGAAACTCCTCTTCCTGCTTGTTCAGCTTGGAATCTTCCTGAAAACATAATCTATTACCATTAACTTTTTGACAACGTAATTAAATTTCATGTTCATTACTGTAATGTTAATTATCTACCTACCAAAAAATTAAAAGAAACAAAATATTGACATCTTCTGCTTCTGCAATGCATTTTCAGTAGTAACTCCTATGGGTGCAGTTTTCATATCAACCACCGAAAATCTTTAATTCTTGTTTTCTCGTAAAGAGATATTTGATGAAATATACATAAAAAAAAGAATTCAGAAAATCTGAGAAAATTATCTTTTGATAAAAAGTGTCATTGTAGATATCTCTGTTCCTTGCAGCATAAGGAAAGGGTTTTTTCCTTTTTCAAAGCCATCAGGTACAATCGAATCCCGCAGTTAACGGTAATAAAATACTCTGAGCAGATATTAAGGCAGTGCTAACGATTGTCCCAACTTAGCAACATTTCGTCCGTCATTAGGATCTGAATTATCAGGCTTTTCAGGATCTGAG
>NC_068982.1:54050083-54052734 GCF_001194135.2 Octopus bimaculoides | reverse complement strand
ATATATATATGCAGAGAGACATAATACATAAATGCATACACACAATTACTTACGTTAACATATACATGTGTCCATATTCATACACACGTATTCATAAACATACATATGTGTGTACCTATTTTGTTAAGGTATCGAGCTATCAGTAGCAAGTCTCTAAGCTCAACAACAGTAGTTTCCTTGTTTCTGTGGTTAAGAGACACGAATCTTCCCTTGTTCTTTCTCCAGTTAGCCTATCTATGGGGAATAAAGACAATAGGTCTTTTGATAACATGTTTAACGGATTGGTATCTTATCCAAAGGGAGCTACAACTTTCATTTGCGTAATGGTACTTAATGAAAAAGCTAAACTACGATTCAGCATGAGTGAGTTGCTATATCTCATACACACACATACACACACACACACACGCACACACGCATGCGCGCGCGCACACACACACACAGACTCATATACACCCTAAGAAATAATTGACTAAAGACTCAGGCGGCAAAATATCAGAATCGATAGAGCGTCCGATAGAATGCCTTGCGACATTTATTCCGACTCTCTGCATTATGAGTTCCAAATCCGCTGATACCAACTTTTTCTTTCTTCCCTTTGGAGTCAAATAAATCACCTTTCATGTATCATGCCCAATACTTCCTCATTTCTCTAGGGATCGGCTTGATGAAAGGGTCTAGAACAGAGCGTTTGTATTGTGGCCCGCTAATTCTTACCTCACGGCTCTGTGGATACAGTACACTAGAAAGAAAATTGACGTAAATGGCATTAGTATAACAAGCTCAAACAAGTTAGGTGCGTATTAGAATTATCAAAATGCATAATCATATCAATGAAATTAGCCAATCGTTTAATTTTTATTTGTTTCAGTCATTGGACCTGCTGCCATACTGCAGCACCGCCTTGGAGGACTTAGTAAAGAAAATCGACCTCAGTACTTAAATATTTTAAAGCCTGGCGCTTATTCTATGTTTTTTTTTTACCGCAGAAAAGCTAAGTTACGGAAACTTAAACAAACCAACTGCTGTTGTGAAATAGTGTTGGGGCCAAACACAACACATAGACACACATATATATACACGGTGCGTTCAAAAAGTATCGAACTTCATTTTTTCTCGCCAAAGCTAATGCCACGTGGGGAAAATCCTTTGAGTGAGAAGTGATGCCATCCATTCTACGCATTAGTGAACATCTTAGCGCCGGTAGGCCACACCAGTTCTCGGTTGTTTCGCCTAGAGTACAGACATGTGGTGCGAGCTCGTTGGAGTTTCGTTTACAGGAAGATGATCGAACGCATCGAGCAGAGTCGATAAAACCATGTCTCATCGCAATAATGATGGTTTACATGAAGTATGGATCGTGGCTTGCACAGTCAAGCATGTCCTGAGCGATATCTATGCGAACTTGCTTCTGCTGTGCAGGAAGGGTGGAGTCACTTCCCACTGAAAGTATTTTGTCCACCTGGCATTAGTTTTGGCGGGAAAAAATAGACCGATACTTTTTGAGCGCCCATTGTACGTACATACATCCATCCATCCATCTATCCATACATACATACATGCAAATTCACTCAGAAATTCTTTGTCGATTAGGAGCTATAGTCGAAGACATGTACTCAAAGTGCCACCCAGTAGAACTGAGTCCAAGACCACATAGCTGGGAAGCAAGCTTCATACCATACAACCACGCCTGCTTCTATATCGACAACTTAATATTAAGGCGGCGCGCTGGCAGGATCGTTAGCACGCGGAGCAAAGTGCTTAGCATTATTTCGTCCGTCTTTACGTTCTGAGTTTAAATGTTGCCGATGTCGACTTAGCTCTCCATTCTTCGTGTTCGATAAAATAAATACCAGTTGAGCACTGGGGTCAATGTGAGCAACTTTCAGCCTCCCCCACGATTACTGGTTTTGTATCAAAATTTGAAGCCAATATTTAAAATGTCTAAGGCGGTAATCCGGTAGAATCGTTAGCACGCCGTACAAATGCTGAACGGCATTTCGCCCGTCTTCACGTTCTGAGTTCCAAATGCCGCTAAAATAGGTCGACTTTGCCTTTTAACATTTGATATCGATAAAATCAGTACCAGATGAGCATTGAGGTCGCTGTAATCGACATATTCCGTCCCCCGAATTTGCTGACCTTGTGCCAAAATTTGAAACCAATATTTAAACTGTTGTAAATTCGAAGATGTCTTCATTCTTAATATACGTTAATTTTCTATGGTTATACGAGCCCGTAAGTCCATCAAACAGTAAGCATATAATCCAAATATAATACTGATTAACAAATATTCTTGCCAAAGTGCAATGCTCGAATTTACGAACCAAACAATACATTTTAACATGAAAAATACAAAAAACGAAGTTTGGTCCTATATAGTTATTTACGATCTGCATATAATCTTACATGACACATCCGTCTCTCCTTTCGTCAACCATATTTGTGTCCCCTCCCATGAACTTGCAGTAAACACTTCATCCAAGCCATCCTCCCTCACACGTTAGCGTTATTGTATTTCCTTCCCGACCTCTTTTTTTTTCGGAAATCGACTTTATCGATGTCATAAGTCTCGGAGAATTTGTGAAGGTCACGGACATTGCTCCTTCCTCCTGACTGAAACATCTACTCTATAAACTACGTATATGTAT
>NC_068982.1:54044833-54048967 GCF_001194135.2 Octopus bimaculoides | reverse complement strand
TATATATATATATATATATATATGTATAGGTTTCCCCCGCTAAACTGTAAATGTAGTTAGGGATGAGAAAGGCAGTAAAATTAAAACAATCTGGTACTTATCCTATTGGACACTTTTGCTGAAGCGCTAAGTTACGCGAAAGTAAACATGTCAACACTAGTTGACAAATGGTGGGAGCAGCAGGAAAAAACATAGCTTCCACAGAACTTCCACACAGCTTTCGTCTATCACGTTCATAATACATTGGTCGACGGAGAGCTATGTTAGAAGATACCTAAGGTGCCGCGCAGTGGGATGAACCCGAACTAACGTGGTCATAAGGTAGGCTTCTTAACCACATAGTCATGTCTTCACCTATATCTCTTCTTTTAAGAAATTGCGTTGGAAAAAAAAAAAAACTTCTAGTAATCTTTCTGTTTACTGTGTAGTAGACTTCAGTGAAAATCGGAGCTGCAGTTTTAAGATGTTTTTTTTGTTGTTTCACATAACTTACATAAAAGTCACACACGAAAATGGACCACGCTTTATACTTATGTAAATAAGTATAAAGAGTTTTATAATAGTAACACAAAACTCATTGAATTTACATAAAATGCATTACATTCAACTTTTGTTGGTTTGTCTTGTGTTAAGCAACTACGTTTCAGCAAGAAGTTTATATTTTCATTTTAAAATAACTTAATCGTAAGACTACCAGAAATTATTCTGTCAGCTGTCACCAACATTTATAGCAGCATTCTAGCTAATTCAAAAATGATAATAAATAAATAAAACATGGTTTGCAGAATTGGAAGTATAGCTAAGTTCTTTTGATATCATTAATACAATGAGCAACCAAACTTTAATTGAAAATAATGAAGCAGTGAGAAAGAAAAATAAGGAGATATTAGTTCAATGATTGATAATATTATAATAATTTAGGCAAGTGCACGAGACAATTTTGTGTATATTTCCTTCTTATGAAACCTCTTCTTTTCGAAGTAGGCAAGAGGAAATGATTGATTATATGTCCAATAACGTGAATGAACAAGCTTGAAAAATTAGCATTAAAAAACAATCACTTGGTGATGGGGTAAGTGGGAATATTCACATATGATATACGCATGGAAAAAAAAACTTAAAGTATAGTTAAGTTAGAGATTTATTTAATGCAAATTAAATAAATGATTGGCAACATATGCCTTTTAAATCAATTGCATTTTAAATCACGTTCAGTAATTACAGTCTTTGATTCTGATTTACTTTCATGTTTGTATATTGTATTCTCATAAATAGAACAGGATGATCCTATTTCAAAATCCCATCTGTCTTTTTAATTCTCCTGTTACAAATTAAAACATTTACAGACTTGACTTGAATGTCTGTTTTATTCTTAAGAAACGTCACAACCTATTTAATAATATTTTTTTCTGCATTAAAACAGCTTAATTATCTTAATGAGATGTATAAAGGATAACGAGTATATTAACCGCTATCCGCGATAATATTTTAGTCGATGGAATTTTTGAAACAATTATTGTATCTTAAAGACTATGGATAAATAGAATTTGTAGAGCGAAGGAAAAATATCTTGCGCTGCCTGGATAGACTTTTTTAACATAATCCAAAGAAAAAAAATAAATAAAAATAAAATTATGCGGCCTTATGTCTGTGAGAAAACATTATTTTGCATTAATGACAATATCCACTTTGACGTGTGAGAAATACGAAAATACTATTTCTAAAAATTGATTAGTCGTTAATAATCACTTTTTTTTATTTCATGGTGTGTGATTAAAATATCTCGCTTTGCAACCATATGATTTCGGGTTCAGTCACAGTGCGCAGCATCATGGGGAAATTTCTTCTGAGTACAGTCCCAAGCAGATCAAAGCCTTGTTAATGGCTTTGGTAGAGGTAAACTGAGCGGAAGTCCCTCGTATGTACGAATATATATATATATATATATGTATGTATGTATGTATGTATATATGTATGTATGTATGTATGTATGTATGTGTGTGTGTGTGTGTGTGTGTGGGTGTGGGTGTTTGTGTGTCACGATTATTGGCAACCGATGCTGGTTTGTTTGCACTCCGTAACTTAGAGGTTCGGCAAAAGAGAGCAATAGAATAAGTGTTAGACTTTAAAAAGAGTACTGGTGCCGATTTGTTCGACTAAGCGCTACAAGGCGGTGCTCCAGCATGACCACATTCTAATGATAAATAAGCACAAGATAAAAGATATAAAGCGGTGAACTAGAAAAAATTTAAGAGCGTCGGACAAATTGGCTTGCGGTCATTCTACGTTCTCTATCAAGTACGACTTAATCAAATAGTTGCTTCTCTTGCCAAATCTCTTGTCTTCTGCTTGTGCTAGAAATTATCATCATTGGAAAGTGAATTGACAGAATTGTTAGAGTATCGGATAAAATGTCTTACCTATATTTGTTCGGGCTCTATACATTTTGAGTTGAAATCTGACCGCTGTCAACTTTGCTTTTCATAATCAATAAATATAATATAATACCATTCAAGTACGGGTGCAACATCGTAAAATATAATACCATTCAAGTACGGGTACAACATCGATTTTCCACAAACTTGGTTCCAAAGCCTTTCAGGTTTACTGATTTTTCCGTACCAAGCGTTGTCATCTTTGTCAACAAACTCTAAATCAGTGGTATAATTAAGTATTCCATACGGAACCCTGGTGGAGGCACATGGTCTAGTGGTTAGAGCAGAGGAGTCGCTGTCGCGGGTTTGAATCTAGACCGGCCGAGGTATGTGTTTATGAGCGAAACACCTAGGCTCCTGCAGAAGGTAATGGCGAACTTCTGCTGACTCTTTTGCCCCGACTTTCTCTCTTTCTTTCCGCATCTAGTAGCTCACCTGTGACGGACGGCGTCACGTCCAGGTGGGGAACATATATGCTAATGAAACCGGGAAAACGGCCCTTATGATCCAGGCATGGCTCGAAAAGGAACAAAGAACAATAACATGCAGAACCCAGCTGAAAACCATTGATCTAACTTAAACAAATATTAATTTTACTTTAATAATCGAATGAAATATAGATACTTGTACATTGGTATAAATGCTACGAGTGTATTAACCTTTTCGAGACACGGTGCTTTGGTATGTGTAACCAAAAACACCGAAACGTTTTTTCTGTTGAGATTGAAAATGTTGGGTGCATGTAGAAAACAAAGGATAAAGTACCTAAAACTATTTTATTAGTATTTAAAACTATAGATATTATATAGTTTTATATCTACTGAAAGACAATCTCTGATTGGTTATTCCACTTCAAAACAGTTGTTTCATAAGGTCAATGGATCGGCCCCGAAGTCTTTTCCGCTTGTATCACTTGGGCCAATCAATCGGCCCGGGTTTCCCATGCAAGTTAATAGTGTACTGTCGACGGTACTAAACTGTGCAAAGTACCTGTAGACTAGTCTGGCAGCCGCGGGAGTTTGGAGTTCTTTGTTAGTAAGTTAGTGCAGAGTAATCACTATCCGGAAACTCGGTGTTTTACTTGTACCGATATCGATTTAATCGACTGCTTACATTGCCCTCAAATTTCTAGTCTTCCGCCTATATATAAAAAAATCATATATATATTATTTTATCAAGAGTATGGATAATCAGAGTCGGTAGAGAAACGAACAGCATACCCTGCGCTATTTAGTTTCACACTTCACACACCACAATCTCCGAGCTCAACTTCTTTCATCTTGCCTTGATCTAGACTACAGTACCCTAGTGATTTTGTGGCTGCGTCAGAAAACTAAATTCCTATATTATAAAGAACGGTTGTTCGATAGAATTAGTCAGGTATCAAAAAAAAAAAAAAAGCATTGCAATATTTTGTTAGGTTAAAACGTCGAGCTGGCAGAATCGTTAGCACGCCGCGCAAATTGCTTATTGGTATTTCGTCTGTCTTTACGTTTTGAGTTCAAATTCCGCCGAGGTCAACTTTGCCTTTCATCTCTTTTGGGATCGATAAAATAAGTACCCTCCCTCGAAATTACTTGCCTTGTGCCAAAATTTGAAACCGATATTTAGTTAGGTTCTAAGGCGGCGAGCTAGCAGCGTCGTCTCTGCGCCAAGAAAAATGCATAGCGGTATTTCTTCCAAGTTAACGTCTTGTGTT
>NC_068982.1:54039880-54044001 GCF_001194135.2 Octopus bimaculoides | reverse complement strand
GCGAAAACACCTAAAGCTCCACGAGGCTCTGGTAGGGGATGGTGGTGAACCCTGCTGTACTCTTTCACCACAACTTTCTCTCACTCTTACTTCCTGTTTCTGTTGTGCCTGTAATTCAAAGGGTCAGCCTTGTCACATTGTGTCACGCTGAATATCCCCGAGAACTACGTTAAGGGTACACGTGTCTGTGGAGTGCTCAGCCATTTGCACGTTAATTTCATGAGCAGGCTGTTCCGTTGATCGGATCAACTGGAACCCTCGACGTCGTAAGCGACGGAGTGCCAACAACAACAACAAAATAGGACTGCATGATCGAGGTCAACACTTCTAAGCAGTAACAACTACTAAATTTTAGTATAACACTAGGGTGTTAAGAGCCACTTTTTCCTCGTTACGATGAAGCATAGGAGTGCAAGCTGTAATTATATAAAGCTGTTCAAGGATAAAAAAAAAAAGAGAAACATGAGTAATTTTCTTTCTTTTTGTTTGTTTTTTAATTTTTGTATTATTTTCTTTTCCGACTTTTTTTAATGTAGGTTGTCTTATGTCTTTTTCTCCATTTAATTATATGGTTAAAACAATCTATAAATAGTAAATTGTAGTTGTAACAGTTGTTACAGTGAATACATTAAATAGATAAATAAATACATAGAGTAAATAAATAAATGGTTTCTTCTTGGCTGATTAAATTGTTGTTGTTATTGCTGTTGCTGCGGTAATTGTTGTTTTATTATTTTCTTCGTGGGTGGCCTGTAGTTTAGTTGATGCCTTTAATGTTACTACCATTTGTGCGGCATTTCTTGGCACTACGTCGTTGCCCATGAGTCTGTAGCGTATATCTGTGTGTGTGTGTGTGACGCGGGTTTATGTGATATGTATCTGTATATCAGTATATCTGTATGTAGTACATGCTAATATGTGGTGTATATATGAATGTGATACGCACATTTTATGTATATACTCAGTGTACATAGTCAGTGCTGGATTAACTTAATAGCAAGAGTAGCTTATACTTACACACTCGCATTTTCAGAGACCCGTATCAAAAGCTTTATTAAAGTTATACTATACTGCCTTTAACAACGGTTTTAGGATCTTTTCCCTTTGAACGGAAACATCGAGAAATTAATTTTTTGTAAATAAACACTTTCAAACTTCGGACACTGGTAGAATGTGTCATATAAAACATCTTTTACTCTTAGTGGTGTTGAGAAAAGTTTATATTTTCAAAGTAATTTCGTGTTAAAGTTGTCGTATTTCGGTAATTTCAATCAATCAATGACGTGTATTCAGCTGAATAAAATTACTGCTGTTTGTCAACAACAACTATCGGTGGAGTATATTTCGTTTGTCACTGTTATGACATCGTTCGTGCGTTTGTACTGGTTTTAGCTCTGATAAGCAATTATTTTGCTAGAGTCCTACATAATTTAGGCTATTACAAAGTTATTTTCGTAACTCTTTTGTTACTATATTTCTGTTGAAATAAATAGCCTTTGTTTTAATTACTTTTGAAACTATTTTATCCTTTTATACACTTCAGCCCATGCTGGGGCACCGTCATCATGTTAATTTTATGGTTGGATTAAATAAATTAACATGAAATTTTGATGGGAGATTTAATTCACATTAGAATAGCAAGTTTGTATCGCAGACACAGTAGCTGTTGCATATGAGTTGGTATCAAAAGAGTTAAATACATCCGATTGAACGGTGTGTTATAATAAACATTCTCATGACATCAAATAAGAATTTTTAAACATGTAAGTAATATCTTTATATGAATTACGTAGCATATGTATATCGTACAAAAGCCAGTTACTGCAGTATTCATCCGATATAAAATTCATTTATAGACGTTTTGTGTTAAAAGCAATGTACTTCAGAACTAGACGAAACGAAATCAACCTGGAATTGACCGCAAAAGTGACACATGCACATTTCACCCTTGTAGCAGCTTGTTAGTCAGACACGAAACCTTCCTAGCCAATCTGAAGTATATAGAAACAGTGAATAAAGAATTAACTGTAGTTGCAGAGATGCCACTAGGCTGAATAAAATCTAAATTTTGCCTTAGAAGTAGCTCGAAATTAAAATCTATATCTATATGTGATGCTTAACGGATGTATATCGTAGAAAGGCCAGTAGCTGCAATTTTCGTCCGAGGAAAGATACCTTTATATATAAGGCATATTGCGTTAAAAATACAATATACGTCAAAATTAGACGAAAGGGAATCACTTTGGAAGCTACTGTGATTGCAGTAGATGCGCATTTCGCTGTCTTTGCGGCTTGTCAGTTCCACAAACGCGCGTCATTTTCGACACCAAATCATCCTGTCCACTCTAAAGTATAGAGAGGGAGTAAATATACATCTCGCTTATGATAAATATTTCATCATATACAGTTTCTACTACAATTAAGCAAAACTTTAACTGTAAAAAACAAGACTCAGTTAAAAAGTCACATTTTCAACATAAGACCACAAAAAGAAATTTACAATATATTTATCGTATGTTGTGCATTTTTGTTGTTCAGGTAACGATACTATATATTATTGAATTTTCCTTATGTTTTGGTATTTAAGCTGTTTGTTTTAGGGTTTGATACGAATTAAATTGGTTTCTATAGAGGAAAGATCTACTCATTCAATTTCGTCACATAATTTACTACATCTAAGCCACCATTTTATGAGGGTTTAAACGTCTTGCGTGGGGGTAAATAGCTAGTGTTACGAAAAATAAGAATTAGTGGAACGTTTGCATTCATTTCGATCACCTCCATATTTCGAGCTGATTTATATATATTGTATATGGATTCATGAAAATATCTGTCTGTCTATCTGCCTGCCTGCCTGCCTGCCTGCCTGCCTGTCTGTCTGTCTGTCTATCTATCTATCTATCTATCTATCTATCTATCTATCTATCTCGACTAGACTGTTGGATGTTGTCATACACCACTGGTCACAATACGCTTCATCACCCTGTAGCATGGGTATTGAAACCATGATTTTGCAATTGTGAACTGAGCATCCTGACTATGTATTGTAATTACACAAAAATGACCAAATTAGAAGAAATAGTTTTGTTTTCAGTTTAGGACCTCTTTATCACGTGTGTTATATGCACGCGCTAGTTTAAATGTCGTTCCGTGTCTGGTGTTTGTACATGTTGTCTGCGTAATAAATGAACGCGTGTTGCGTGTATATATGTTTCTATGTAAGGCGGTGAGCTGGCAGAATCGTTAGCACGCCAGGCGAAATGCTTAACGGTATTTCGCCTGCCGTTACGTTCTGAGTTCAAATTCCGCCGAGGTCGACTTTGCCTTTCATCCTTTCGGGGTCAATTAAATAAGTACCAGTTACGCACTGGGGTCGATGTAATCGACTTAGTCCATTTTTCTGTCCTTGTTTGTCTCTTCTATGTTTAGCCCCTTGTGGGCAATAAAGAATTATATATGTTTCTATGTGTGTGTGCTTGCATTTATACTAACGTATATATTTTGTATGTTATATTTATCATGCGACTGCATGTGTACGTTTGTGTGTGTGTGTGTGTGTGTGTGTGTGCGTGCGTGAGTGCGTCAATGTTTTTTACTAACACTGTAAGAGTGGGTTAGGAATGAAATTAACATGGGAGATATACAATATTTACATATAACTGTTTGAGCGAATGTGTATGGGGTATCTGTGGGTGGTAACACATAGATGGCAAAGCCTCTCTAACAACCAAACAACAATAAAGGAAGCAGTGCGTCTTATAAAAACAAACAAAATACAATGACACATTTTCACGTGTATGAGCATTAATAACATAAGGAACTATTTGCATATGTGTGTAAATAAATATGTACGTATGTATGTCTACTCACAGACACACACACACAGACACACACACACGTGCGCACACACATACACATATTTGCAAACCATATGGTTCCGGGTTCAGTCCCATTACGTGGCACCTTGGACAAGTGTCTTCTACTATAGCCTCGGGCCGACCGAAGCCTTGTGAGTGGATTTAGTAGACAGAAACTGAAAGAAGCCCGTCGTATATATGTATATATATGTATGTATATACAAAGCCTAAGTACGTATGCATTCGTATATATACATATATATA
>NC_068982.1:54038342-54038894 GCF_001194135.2 Octopus bimaculoides | reverse complement strand
ATATATACATATATATATATATATATATATGTATGTATATACAAAGCCTAAGTACGTATGCATTCGTATATATACATATATATATATACATATATATACACACACATACATACACATAAATATGCGTAGTATGTGTGCGTACGTGTGTTTATGTGTGTTGTGTCTATACGTGTTCGTGTTTGCCCCAACTCCCAGGCACAACTGCTTGACAACTGGTGTTGGTTCATTTACGTCTCTGTAACTCAACGGTTAGGTAGAAGGGACCGATAGAATAAGTACTAGGCTCAAAAAAATATTCCCCGGGTCAGTATGCTCAACTTAACTCCTGAAGGTGGAGCCCCAGCATGGCCGGCGTCCAGTGATTGAAACTATGATATATATGTAGGCGTGGCTGTGTGGTGATAAGTTTGCATCCCAGCCGGTTTCAGTCTCAGTGCGTGATAACTTGGGTGTCTTCTACATTACCCTCGAGTCAAGCAAAGCCGTGACTGGACTTAGCAAAAGGAATCTGAAAGAAGCCCGTCATGTATATATATATATATATATATATAT
>NC_068982.1:54036159-54037476 GCF_001194135.2 Octopus bimaculoides | reverse complement strand
TGTGTGTGTGTGTGTGTGTGTGTAATTGACTCTTCCGGTATTGGAGGAATAAATGAAAAAGGTACTCCATCCCGTGATAGATAAACATCGTTTAATATAGACAGTATTGAATTCGAGCTGCTATTAGCTTCATGTGTGAACACAATAAAATGACAGGCTTGTATAGTAAGCCTTGTGTTCTCAAGCAATTTTTCAGACTAGAATATACAGTTTGGGTTTTCTCATAGACCAGCATCCAACGCAAATAACTCTCGGAATTTGAGGCACTCTGCTACCTCTACTAAATATTGATTTCAAATGTTGGTGCAAAACCAGCTATTCCAGAGGAACTTATTTTATTGACACCGAAAGTATGAAAGGAAAAGTCGATATCGGCGGAATTTGAACTCAAAACGTGGCGACGGGCGAAATGCCGCTAAGAATTTTACCCGGCTGCTAACAATCCTGCCATTGGTTTCAAATTTTGTCACAAGGTCAGCAAATTCGGGGAAAGTGATAAGTCGATTAGATCGACTCCAGTCCTCAACTGATACTAATTTTATCGACTCTGGAACGAAAAGTAGGCCTCGGCGACATTTGAACGCAGAACGTAAAGATGTGTGTGTATGGGGGGGGGGATGCCGCGTTTTATTTGGCATGCTAATGATATTGCCAGCTCACAGTCTTGTTTCTCCTAAATATTAGTAAAAAATATACTTATACTCATTATTCTCATGTTTGACTTTAATTTTCCTGCTTGCATCACTAAAGCTACATACATGCATATATACATATATGCATACATACAGAGAGAGAGAGAGAGAGAGGGGAGAGAGATCATATCGTATGAAGAGTTCCACCCACTAAAACTCTTCGTAACATATCGCAGAAATCGAGTTAAAATACAAAACAACCGCTAGAATTCAAGTCAATTCTTGATGTCTGATTATGCCTAAATAAAACAAAAATAAAAATAATACAGAAAATTAATAAGTAAACAGATCACGCGATCAAATTATGTGAATATGTTGACAGTGTTGCGAAACGACTTCTGGTTGGATATTTAAGGTCACAAGGGGCGATTGGCACGGAGATTTGAACATGTGTACTGAAAGGAAGTAAAAAAAAAAGTAGTTGAAATACGGAAGTGGCACTGAAGGGTGAAATCTAAGAAAGTATGTATGTAGGTTTGTGTGTATATATATATATATATATATATATATATATATATATATATACATATACACATACATGCGTGTATGTGTGTTTGTAAACGTTTTATAAACATAAATACCCATATATGCGTATGTAGGTATGTGTAGATGTGTGTATGAATGT
>NC_068982.1:54034433-54035984 GCF_001194135.2 Octopus bimaculoides | reverse complement strand
CACACGCATAAAATTGAAGAAATCGAGGCGAATATCTCTGTCAGTGCTCCATGCCAATAAAGTCAGGCTAACAGAATGTCAAGTGAGGAAAATAGGAATCTGTATAGGCAAGTGGCTTAGCGGTTAGGGTATTCAGCTCTCGATCGTAAGGTCGTGAGCTCGATTCCTGGCGGCGCATTGTGTCTTTGAGCAAGACACTTTATTTCATGTTGCTCCAGTCCACTCAGCTGGTAAAATAAATAGCTGTGCCTGTATTTCAAAGGGCCACCTTGTCACATTCTGTGCCCCGCTGAATCACCCTGAAAACTACGTTAAAGGTACGCGTGTCTGTGGAGTACTCAGCCAGCTTAGTACTCCACAGCACTGCTCACTTCATGAGCAGGCTGTTTCGTTGATAGGATCAACTGGAACACACGTCGTCGTAACCGAAATAGAAGTTTATCGGCTAAATCCTCCAGGCTATTCATACAAACTTTAAATCCATAGTTATTCAGCAATCGATTTCTTGGTGCGTTAATGGTAGCAAATCAGACAAATTACAAAAAAAAAAAATGAAAACGAAGAGTTTCTTATATAAATTTATATAAGGGTACGAACGTTTCGATTGACACAAAATAAATGCCTTCTATACATGTTGGCACTCCGTCGGTTACGACGACGAGGGTTCCAGTTGATCCAATCAACGGAACAGCCTGCTCGTGAAATTAACGTGCAAGTGGCTGAGCACTCCACAGACACGTGTACCCTTAACGTAGTTCTCGTGGGAGATTCAGCGTGACACATAGTGTGAGAAGACTAGCCCTTTGAAATACAGGTACAACAGAACCAGGATGTAAGAGTGAGAGAAAGTTGTGGTGGAAGAGTACAGCAGGGATCGCCACCACCCCCTGCCGGAGCCCCGTGGAGAATTAGATGTTTTCGCTCAATAAACACAGAACGCCCGGTCTGGGAATCGAAACCGCGATCCTACGACCGCAAGTCCGCTGCCCTAACCACTGGGCCATTGCGCCTCCACTTTCTATACATAATTAATCAACGAATTAACCAGTTAATTATTGAAAATTCAGGGTCAGAAGAGAATGGTTGAGGATTAATTGTTTCATCAATTAATCGATTAACTGGGTGATTAAATAATTATGCATAGTCAGAAAACAGTTCTTCTAGACATCTGAACGAACCTCTAATCTTGAATCTGCCAACTATTAAATTTCACTCCCAAGACGAGACCGATGGTATGGTAAGCACAACTAGCAAAACATACCTTGCAGTAGAATCGACAGTAGAACTACATGATTCCATCCCGAACATTTCATCCATGCAATGTAACTACACGTGTACCGTTGGCGATTTCTTCACCATCTTTGGACTTTTTCTTTCCTGCTTTCCGATGAAAAGCTATGCTCGAAACGTCAAACTCTCTCCCTTCGCCGAACGTCAAGCTAATACATTTCTTGTACACGTCCTCACGTTCGATGTTTTATTTTTTAAAGTTCAATTGTTTGTTTATTTGAATTGACTATGTATACATACATACATACATACATACATACA
>NC_068982.1:54030392-54034186 GCF_001194135.2 Octopus bimaculoides | reverse complement strand
TATATATATATATATATATATATATATATATATATACATACAACTCAGTGGTCAAAAAATAAACATCAGAATTGGGCAAACAACTTTATATCGTCCCTGTTGAACAAAAATAAATGCATATTAAAATACCAGGGTGTTCAGCACACAAAACCTGAAGGTATAAGAATATACATTTATACACATAAAAACGTGTGAAAAACCTGCAAAGAACGATACGTATGAAAACGTATGAAGAAAATATGAATGTATATATAGCAAGGAGACTAAGAATAAAAAAAAAATAAGATAGTTAAACTATTAAATATAAGATAATTAAACACTATGGAGATGATATAAAGTTGTTTCCCCAATTCTGATGTTTATTTTTTAACCATTGAGTTTGTCTTTCGCCCCAGTTTTTTACTTGAGCACTTCTATTTGCAGCCCTATATATATTTTATTTAAGGCGGCGGGCTGGCAGAAATGTTAGCACGCCGGGCAAAATGCTTAGCGGTATTTCGTCTGTCTTTCGTTCTGAGTTCAAATTCCTCCGAGGTTGACTTTGCCTTTCATCCTCTTCGGGATCAATAAATTAAGTACCAGTTGCATACTGGTGTCGATCTAATCGACTGTCCCTCTTCCCAAAAATTTCGGGTCTTGTGCCTAGAGTAGAAAAGTATGTTTATTTTATTTTTCGATTTCTATAAGGAGAAACGAAATTTAAAAATTATATATCTTAATGTTTATATATATTCATATATATATACCTACTGGCATAATTTTTATACTTGTATGCGAAACAGGTTTTGTATTGATCCTTTACAGGTGAGTATACCTACACAGTGGTACATAGATCTGCAAAATACATCTACTTTGATGACCCACAAATACACACGTGCCCACAGAAATCTTCGGAATTGTGTATGCGCTAAAAGGAAACCCAGGTGATCATTTCAATATTGAAATTCAGAATCTCACACGCATATACATAGAAATACGCATTTACATACAGAAACACACACTCACGTGCTCGCGGATAAGGTTGCTTGCGCACGCGGAAACACACACGCGCGCGCACACAAAGGCAAATATATGATTCCAGATGTCCGGAACGGTGTAGGAAATTTGAGTAAACATTTAAATATTTATATACATACACATAAGTGGATACACACACACACACACACATGCACATGCACACACAGACACACACACATACATACACACGCATATAATATCCATACACATATTCATACATACATGCATGCATGCGTACGTACAACCACATTCAAATATATACACAGCTGTGAGTATATAACCAAATTAAATCGTATTACCGTGTTTTTCATTCGAGTGTACTTTTCTTCTCATTTCAGCCAAACCGAAACGTGCAAGCGTGCGTGTTATGTGTGCGTGTGCCCGTGTGTGAACATGCATATGTGCGTATGTGTGTGTGCGCACGTGTGCGCAGGTGTGTACTTTGTACGTTTAACCCCCGTTACAAGTTTTGATTAATACAAACCATTCTTAAGAACAAGCACGATGAAAGCAAATTAAAACTCACAGATGATATATTGAAGTAGATTCATCCATGTTTTCGTAATGCATATATCTTTCTTTAACTAAAGGTTAATGAATTTATGAAGTTAGTCAAGCAAGCATTAAAAAACAACATACCTTCTTGTTTGGAACGGTAGATCTTGAAGCCAATAAAGCTATATATGATAGCGTGCAAATAATGGGTAAAAAAAAAAAAAAAAACAATTCGAAGGCTGTTCGTGGACTTACCTCTTTATTTGCCTTGAAATCCATCATTCCAAACAAGAATTATTTTACGTTCTATCGAAATGCTTAATTTCTTACAAAGTCAACAATATACATTTCTTGCTACTCAGAAAATTGTTTCTAGAAAAGGTAAAGAAGTGCAAAAGATTGCGTTGGTCCGATGGTAGAATGCCTGTCATGTTTACAAATGTCGGGTTGGAGTTCCACGGGAAGCCTTCGACTATTTTTATCCGAGACGTTTTAAAACCAATATTTCCGCGCTATCATTTATAGTTTTATTCACTTTGAGATTCAACATTCCCCCCCAAAAAACAAAAAAAACAGGAAGAGAATTATTTCACGTTCTGTCGAACTTTTGACGTCAACAACATACTTTCTTGTGTTCGTGTAAGCGTGTGTGAGTAATTCATAGAAGTACCAACATTCCCTGTAGCAGGGAACGTTGAGAGATTCCTCATATAAAACCATTGGTAGCCTTGCTGAACAAGAGGTAAAGTTTCTATCTATCTATCTATCTATCTATCTATCTATCTGTCTGTCTGCCTGTCTGTCTGTCTGTCTGTCTGTCTATCTATCTGTCTGTCTACCTAACTACCTACCTACCTATCTGTCTATCTATCTACCTACCTACCTACCTATCTATCTATCTATCTATCTATCTCCTTCCCTCTCTCTCTCTCTCTCTCTCTCTCTCTCTCACACACACACACTCACTCTACACGCACGCACATACACACACACACACTCACACACACACACACACTCACACACACACATACAGTTCGAATTTACAGAAAACAAAGGACAAAGACAGGTGAAGGAACAACCAGCAGATGTATTAGTTTGACGCTCATGAAGAATGGAAAAGTTTTTGACGTTTCAAGTCTACGCTCTTTCGACAGAAAGGATTGAGAGAAAAAAAAAGGAGAAAGAAACGAGACGGAGAGAGAGAGATAATGTGCTGGGAATAACAGTTCAAAACACACACACACACACACACGTGTATATATTAGTCTAGTTCTGAGCATACAGTGTATACACATAGGTAGTGAAGTTCACCTGAGACAACTTAAGCAATCTAAATCGAGATCAGACGAAACATCAAATTACTTGATTTTGCTGAACATGAAAACCACCCTACAACCTCCCTCCCCTCTCTAGTGAGAACAAGACAAAAATAAAATAAAATAAAATAACAATAAGACAATTACGCCGGTAATTTTCTTTATGATTCTATTTATTTATAGTTTTGAGGGTCTCCTGAGGGACGAGGTCAGTACCCGGGTTGGGTCATTTTAAGGTCAAATCAATTAGTGTTGATATTCGATGTTCGTTAGCAGTCAGTGGTGCGAATTTGTTGTATTTTGTTGGGGTATTTTTTGTGCGTGTTTGTCTTGCTTTTTGTTGTTCTTTTCTTTTCTTTTTTTTTACTCCAAGCACCTAATTAAATCGTTGGACAAGTAATATTTTTAGATGTTGCGTGTCTCCGTGTCTACGCGTGTATGTATATGCATATGTGTGTACGTGTGTGTATGTGTGTGTGTGTGTATGTGTGTGTGTATGTGTGTGTGTGTAGTTGATCTGCATGTGTGCGCATATGGGTCTATGTTTATATTTATTTGTGCATGTGTTGTGTTTGTGTATGTACTCTAGTGAATGCAAGTGAGTACGCAAATGTATGCGTCTATGAGCACATGTATGCATGTGTGTTTTCATGTATATGTGTGTGATTGTGTGCATTCACATGCACGTATTATACGTAAGTTCAATGTGTGCGCATATCCACAAGGGTCTGTGAGGTCAAAGTGTAGTGTAAGGTTAAAAGGTCTGGTAAAGTTAGTTGTGATGAGTAATGTGACACGTAAGACTGCGTATGTCTGTAATGTATGTATATGTATGTGTGTGTGTGTGTGTGTGTGTGTGTGTGTGTGTGTGTGTGAGTGCCCTTATGTTTGTATATCTGCATGTATGCAAATGTACTTAGGAGAATGAGAGAGAGAGAGAGAGAGAGAGAGAGAGAGAGAGAGAGG
>NC_068982.1:54026654-54030362 GCF_001194135.2 Octopus bimaculoides | reverse complement strand
CGCAAGAGAGAGAGAGGAAGAGAAGGCAGGAGAGAGAGGAAAGGAAACGGCAGGACAGAGAGAGAGAGAGAGAGAGAGAGAGAGAGAGAGAGAGAGAGAGAGAAAGAAATAGTAGAAGAAATAGTAGAAGAAAGAGAGGTAGGGAGAGAGTGAAAAATTTGTATCCCTAATATATGCGAATGTGTGTTTGTGAGAGAGGTAGAGAAAGAAGTGAGATAGTGACAGAGGAGACGAAAGGGGGATAGTGGGAGAAGGAAGAAAAACAAAAGGAGAGAAATGAGAGAGAAAAGAAGCTGAGGGTAAGGAGTATTTATACATAATTGGTTGTGAAGTGTATGCATATGTATAGGTGCATATGATGTCTTATGCATGTGCATATGAACGCCTTATCCTTGTGTATAGTTTTATGTTTGATTGGGACTTGTATGCATGTGTATATGCGTGTGTATGAACATGCGTGACCCTCTATGCGTGTTATCAGAGTGTACGAATGCGTCAGTGTGTTTTCACAATGAATCATCTTGATGAACAGGTTTAGAATTCTAATTTGTTTGTATGAGTCGCAAATTAAATCGTTTGTACTCGGAGACTCTTATTGGCTTTTATTTTAAGGTAAATATCACCATAGAAGGGAATGTCAAGTCCATACTATGAAAATAGTTATGGAGAATGGATGGCTTTACGATTGGAGTGACCGGAAAGATTGCCAAATCTATGAGGGAAAAGCAAAAAACAATAATTACTGAGGATATTACTCAAATCTGAAATTTTAACCTGATCTGCAGTATGGAAAAAGATACACATCTAATCGAAATAAGTTGAATTCTTATAAAAAGTTTTTGATTATTTCTTTGTCAAAAAGAAGGCAATATTTTTGTTAAAATTAAATGTCTTATTGCTTAGAATACATTTCCTTATGGGGGTAGGGCTAGACGATTAAATGAGTTCCAGTGCTCATTTATTTTATCGACCCTGAAAGAATAGAAAGGCAAAATCAACCTCAGAAGACTTTGAAATAAGAATTTGAAGCCAGAAGAAATACCGGGAAGCATTTGTCCGGCCTGCTAACGATTTTGGCAGATTGCCGCTTTCAATTGAATATTTTTAAGCAGTATTTTTCTTTTATTGGTAACCAAAATTTAATGATAATGGTTCTTGGTTGATTATGATGTAATCTTTCGAATGTTTTAATCGTACTATCAAGAAGCTTATGCAATCTTTGGAATTTTTAAATTAATACTATCAACAAGCCTTTTGTTTTGTTTTGAAGATGGGCTCTAATTTGTATTATTCTTTTTAATTTGCAACTTTACAATTTTCTCGAATTTGACATTCAGGTTTAATTATTTGCTTACACATTTTCAACAGATTTCAGGCCATAGACAAATCTGAATTTCATGATCTTGTATATTTGTCTAATTTGGTCCATGTTCATCTGTCGGAGCGATGAGGGCCATCTAGTCATACTTAAGGATGACGGACGACTTGCGCAGTGACTGTTCAAAGTGAAGAGTTGCGCACCGTCAAACTCACTATCTCTCTCGTCCGTGACCATCTCGAATCCAGTGGCAAGACCAGGTCAAGAAAACTGGGAATGGAGACGGATACAGTTGATGACCAGCATATCTTACTTGCCTCATCTTGCTTCCTGCACTGCACAGTGCGTTGCCGCAACCACCTTCCTCTGCATTGAACCATGAAGGTTTCCTTTACAGAGTCCACCGGATTCAGTCTTTAGAACATGCATAGGTAAGTAAGCCCTTACATGCTAAAACATGGATAGGACCCTTACAGTTGCTATCACTCCAGGTCAGAGCAGAGTAGACCTGGTAACAATAATGGATAGAAGTGGAACTCTCGAACTAGTGCCCTACTTACCAGATGCAGTTTAATCACACCCAAGAAAGTTTGATATAATGATGAGGCAACATTGCTATTGTGAATGTATTGTAAATCTGAACTAAATAGTGGCTGTATAGAGTTAAAATGATTTCTAGAAGAGAAACAATATATTCCTGGAAAATGGTTTTTGGTATCTTTCCATGATAGCATGAGCGTGTGTCGAAGTTAATGTTATCACAATGGAATTTTTATTGAATAGAATAAGATTCCAATATGTGCGTGACGGTAACATTCTTACAGCGTTTCTATCAGGAAAATTTTTCTTTAATAAATTATTTTTCCTCTTTTCATTCATTACAATTTAATTAAATCTAGTTTACTACTACTACTACTACTACTACTACTACTACTACTACTACTACTACCACTACTACTACTACTGCTGCTGCTGCTGCTGCGGCTGCTGCTGATAATTATGATAATCCTTTGTACTACAGGCACAAGGCCTGAAATGTGGGCGGACTGGGGGTCTTGTCGATTGCATTGATCCAAGTAATCAGCTAGTGCTTAATTTATCGACCCCGAAAGGATGAAAAGCATCAACCTCGGCGGAATTTGAACTCAGAACGTAACAGTAGACGAAATGCCGCTCAGCAATGATGATAATAATCCTTTCTACTAAAGGCATGAGGCCTGAAATTTGGGGGTAGGAGACTAGTCGATTACATCGACCCCAGTACTCAGCTGGTACTTAATGTATCGACCCCGAAAAGATGAAAGGCAGAGTCGACCTCAGCGGAATTAGAATTCAGAACGTAAAGACAGACGAAATGCCACTAAGCAATAATAATAATAATAATAATAGTAATAATAATAATAATAATAATATTAATAATAATAATAATAATAATAATAATAATAAAAACCGTTTGGCATATTACCAGTTAATATACGCCACTAGCACAGAAAGAATATAAGAGACGTCATGACAATATAGTAAGGATTGTCCATTGGACACTTTGCAACATGTATGGACTTGACAGAGTAAAATAGTGGTACGAACAACGCATCATCGAAAATGATAATGCAAAGATCCTATGGGATTTTATGATTCAGTGCGACCATGAGATAGAGAATAGGAAACCAGACATAGTGTTAATTGAGAAAGAAAGCAAATGATGCTGGATTATAGATATTGCATGCCCAGCTGACAACAAGGTATGCGATAAGGAAGAAAGATATGTCGTTAGATATAATAGGAGGTTAACCAGTTGTGGTCGCTGAAAAAGGTGCAAGTACTACCAATAATTGTCAGATTCCTGGGTACAGCGAGCAAAAATCTTGAGAAGTACATGGAACAAATAGGGGTTACAATAAGGGTGGAGCACTTGCAGAAAACAGCACTGCTTGGAACCGCTCGAACACTTCGGATGGTGCTCGAAAAATAAGGGGGTGTTACCTTAGTTCACTGGTAGTGAACAGCTGACACCGTAGTACATCTCCAGCGTTAGAAGCTGTGCAAAGACAATAAAATAATGATGATGATTATGATGATGATGATGATAATAATAATAATGATAACAATAACAATAATAATTATTATTATTTCAAATTTTTGCTACAAGAGCAGCTTGGGGGAGGTGAGGATGAGTCGATGACATCAACGCCAGTGTTCAAGTGGTGCATATTTTATCGACCCCGAAAGGATGAAAGGCAAAGCCGATCTCGGCGGAATTTGAACTCAGAGCGTAGCGATGGGCGAAATACCGCTAAGCATTTTGTCCAGCGTACTCACGATTCTGTCAGCTCGCCGCCCTGATAATAATAATAATAATAATAATAATAATAATAATAATAATAATAATA
>NC_068982.1:54021894-54025697 GCF_001194135.2 Octopus bimaculoides | reverse complement strand
AGCTAGTACCGATCGCACTGCCCGCCTGACTGAGGGCGGTGAGAGCTTGGCGGCACTCGAGGTACCAAGCGCCCTTTCTCGGTCTACGTCTGATCCAGGATTGCAGCTCTGTTAAAGAAACGAGCTGCGGAAAATCGCGTCTGATGAAAGGCGACCACACCTGTTCACCGTCCAGGAAACGCTTGAGATGTCGTAGCCTGAGCGTATAATAATTCTTAGGGCGATGAGCTGGCAGAATCATTACTGCGCCGGACAAAATCCTTAGCAGTATTTCTTTCAACTTTACGTTCTGAATTCAAATGCCACCGAGGTCAACTTTGCCCTTCATCCTTTCAAGGTCGATAAAATAAGTACCATTTGGGCACTGGGGTCGATGTAATCGACTTGCACCCTCTCCAACAATTACTGGCCTTGTGCCCCAAAATTTCAAAAACCAATAACAATGATACTTTCTAGTTTGGGCGCAAGGCCAACAATTTTGAGGGGTGGGTGAAGTCGATTACACAGTGACTCAAGCACTTGACCGGTACTTTATTTTATCGAACCCGATGGGACGAAAGGCAAAGTTGACCCCCAACTTGATTTGAACTCAGAATATAAAGATCCGAGAGAGATACCGCAAAGCATTCTGTTCGACGTGCCAATGATCCTGCCAGTTCTCCAAATAATAACTTACGTTGTTTTCAGTAAATAAAACACAACTCTCTGTCTCTAAGATATGTTTTCTAAATTTCACCGTCCAACCTGTTTCCCTGCACGATCATTCTTCATAACACTGACTGAGGTAGACTATACACCAATTCTGTTGCTGTTTACTTAAATCTTGTATTCTGATGACTTCGTAGGACTTGTTATGGCCTCTGCTTGTATTCTGTCTACCACCTCATCATTGCAGCAAATACTACTTCGTTCTTGTATCAGATTTGTTGCGTAATTTATTTGTCTAAACAAATGTGGCAAAACTTTCAAATCTCCCTCCCTTTTATCTGTTGTTTTTGCTCTTTCACACACACACACGCATGCGCACCCCCCCCCCCCCCACACACAAAGATCTTATTGCACTGCATATTTTTTTTCTGAAAGGAATGATATACTTTCATAGAAATAAAGAACTAAAAGTACCCATATAACGGCTGTCCATCTTGCATATTGGATGTCTCTACTGGCATCCCTACACATTTCTTTACAAAATTTCCACACCCTAAACTATTTCTCAACCTTTTCTGACCAATGACATCTCTTTTTTCTCTTATCATTTGTTACTAATTGAATTAGTTACTAACAACAATCAGCTTGATATGACATGAAGAAGAACTGGCACTCTATTGGTTATGACAACGAGTGTTCCAGCTGATCCGATCAACGGAACAGCCTACTCGCGATATTAACGCGCAACTCTACAAACACGCGTACCCTTAACGTGTACTCAAAATGAGACAAGACTGGCTCTTTGAAATACAGATTCCACTCATTTCTGCCAGCTGTGTGAACTGGAGCAACGTGAAGTAAAGCGTTTTGCTCAAAGATACAACGCGCGGCCGGGAATCGATCTCATGACCATTACGATCGAGTACCAAATATCATAACTCATAAGCTACGCCAAGTGCTTCTGCCAAGTGCTGGAAAAATCTTTGCTCGTTTACAATAGAAACACTTGATAAAAATATATCAACAAGGAAGTCAATGTTGTTTGCACACTTGATAGAAAATGTCGCCGGCAAAAGAATGATCTATAAAACACCTTTACATTGAAACAAAATTACTTAATTTTCATAAACCAACGTTGAATATTCATAAGAAAATTCAGCTACTTTGAAAGGTTTATAAAGATTGTTTTTAGAGTCTTATGTTTGTATGATGCTCACCTTGTAAGCAGCAAATTACCTGATTCAAGTGAAGTCAATCAGGATTGAGTTACACACATGCACACACGCACACACACATACATGGACATACGCACTGAGATACACGCACAGTTGTATTTTATATATAACGAGAGCAAGAAACCATGTTGATCATATTGAAGGCATTTGTTCACAAACGTCTAGGTTATTGCTGTTAACTATAATTGCCACGTAATTTTGACCAAACAATGGAAGTCGAAGCAACCCAATACACCAAGATTAATCTTAATGAAACAAAAGCACTATTGGAAGAGAATGAAAGAAGTATGATCTACTACCTACAGTGCTCATAGGTAAGATGTAGAAGATTCTGGGATGGAATATCACCAATCTTTGGCATTGAGAGATATGGCAATATCAAGCTGGACCACACTACATAGTGTCAAAGGTCCAGTCCCGATCATCGATATATAGGACCAGTTATTGTATAAGTTTAGTTTTCAAGGGCACACAACTTGACAAAACTTTGTTGAAAATCTGGAGATGTCAGCGTGGAGTAAATGCAAATGTATTTCGTATTGAAGAAACACTTGGTTATTCTATTGGTTGAGATCTGAACCAATAAAAATAGGCAAACGTGGGTAGCCGCATCAAAGTCCCTTAAGGGAGGTCATTCACAGAAAGAAGGCTTTAGAAAAAGGAACGATAGTAATATTAGTGCCCCAGCCAATGGGCTAAAACCAATAAATGCCATTGGGTTGAAGGTAATAAAAGAGGAAAAGAGAGTGTGTATGTGCGTGTTTGTATGTGTGTGTGCATGCGCGCGCGCGTATGTATATGTGTGTGTGTGTTTATGAATGTGAATGTGTAAATACATGATACACCGACTCCCAAACAGATACACAAGTACACATATGGCGTCAGTGTAATCGACTTAGCGATTCTCCTTAAAACTGTTGACTTTGTGCCAAATTTTGAAAGGGATCGATAAAATAAGTACCAGCTGAGCACCGGTACCTACTCCCCCAAAATTGCTGGCCTGGTGCCAAAATTTGAAATCAGTATTAAGACGGCAGAGTCATTAGCACGCCGAGCAAAAAACTTTGCAATATTTCGTCCGTCATCACGTTCTAAGTTCAAATTCCACCGAGGCCGACATTGCCTTTCATCCTTTCGAGGTCGATAAAATAAGCACTGAGGGCGATGTACTGGACTTAGAATCTGTCCCCAAATATCAGACCCATTATTATTATTATTATTAATATTATTATTACTATTATTATTATTCAGGCGGCGCGCTAGCAGAATCGTTAGCGCGCCGTGCGAAATGCTTATTGGTATTTCATCTGTCGTTATGTTCTGAGTTCAAATTCCCCCGAGGTCGACTATATCTTTTATCCCTTCGGGGTCGATAAATTAAGTAGCAGTCGATTACTGGTCTTGATGTGATCAACTTTCCCCATCTCCCAAAATTTCAGGCCTTGTGCCTGTAGATGAAAGGATTTTATTGTTATTATTATTCTTTCAGTTTTGCTTCCATTCCTTGCCGAGTATCTTCCCTAAAGCAAAGAAACTTACTGTATATATTGGTAGGCCGATAAAATAAATACACTAGATTCCATATTTAGAAAGTCAAGTTATGTGACCGAAAGAAACTGAAAAAAAGAATGCATGTCTTGTTTCTCTGTTTTTTTTGTTTTTTTTTCGTTGTTCGAAAAAAGTTCGTTTTCTGGTTTCGTTTTTATGTTTTCCTTTCTCATTGTTTAACGTTTTTTTTTGATGTCCTGTACTCATATATGCATGTATATATACATATAGATGTAGGCATGTACATATATGTATGGATATATGCATATATTTATATATTATATCTATCTATCTATCTATCTATCTATCTATCTATCTCTCTCTCTATATATATATATGTATATATATATATGAATATATTTATATAGATAT
>NC_068982.1:54017300-54018113 GCF_001194135.2 Octopus bimaculoides | reverse complement strand
TTGTCACTCAGATGGACTGAAACCGGAACCATGTTGTTGGGAAGTAAGTTTCTTGCCAGTCAGCCACACCTGCACCATACCCATATGTATGTATATATATATATATATATATATATATATATATATATATATATATACACGCACACACACATAAAGTATATATGCTCGTCTGACCGCAGAGAAGCACAAACGTAACGTATGCATTTGTTCAGTTTTGTGTGTTAGTATTTATATATGTATGTGTTCATGTGATCATGCCTGCTTGATTCTGTGCACGTATGCATTATATGTGTACCTCTATACTTATACGCGCGCTGACAGTGAAAAGAAGAAAAAAAAAATAGAGCTGTCTGTTTGTAAGTCAACCGGATATGTATCATTGTGGAATCTATCATGAGATGATTCATTTCCTATTGTCGACTATATGGTAATGTAGTTTTTCAACTTGTATTTTATTACACTCCCGTACATATGATTGTCTATATCTATTCTAATAATCTGACAGAATGTCTGCATCGATAAGAATGAATGACCATAGACATAAATTTATGTTTGTATGCATGTGTCTATGAATGTGCACTCGCGCGCGCGAAACGCCAGTGTTAAAACGTGGGTTAAAACGCCAGTGTTAAAACGTGGGTAGCTGATGAAGTAGAATGTTCTCTATGTGGCTCGTGTGTTCTCGTCTACGTTTGTTTGCAATGTCCTGTACCCAGATATGCACCTATACATACAGGTGGATGTCGGTATGCACATACCTGTACGTATATATGCATATACTCATTTACTTTTGTTTTTATATATATATATATA
>NC_068982.1:54015873-54016709 GCF_001194135.2 Octopus bimaculoides | reverse complement strand
TATAGGAACGCGTGGCTGTGGTAAGAAGCTCACTTTCCAGCCACAAGGTTTCGAGTTCAGTCCCGCTGCGTGGCACCTTGAGCAAGTGTCTTCTACTATAGCCTCGAGCCGACCAAAGCTTCGTGAGAGGATTTGGTAGACGGAAACTGAAAGAAGCCCGTCGTATATATATATATATATATATACATATATATGTGAGTGTATATGATTGTGTGTCTGTGTTTGTCCCCCCCCCCCGCACCATGGCTTGATAACCGATGTTGGTGTGTTTACGTCCCCGTAGCTTACCGGTTCGATAAAAGAGACCGATTGAATAAATACTAGGCTTACAAAGAATAAGTCATGGGGTCGATTCAGTTGACTAAAGGCGGCGCTCCAGCATGGCTGCAGGCAAATGATTGAAACAAATAAAAGAATAAAAGAATATATATATATACACACTTACGCTCCTTTATATATTCACACATACACATATATGCATATATATTACCCCGGGTGAGACGCCAGCTGTGAGAACTGGAGCAACGTGGCATGATGTCTTTTGCTCAAGAATGTAACGTATCGAAACCATAATCTTACGATCATGAGGGCCACAACCTGACCACTATGTCACGCATTTCCACACACACACAGACACACATACACATACACACACACATATATACACATCATGATAGATCGCTGACCACTACATTTATATGTTTTTTTTCTCTTTGTTTCTCTCTTTATTTCTTTCTGGGTTCCTTTCAGTTGAAGAGCGTAGGCTCGAAACGTCGAAGACTTTCTCTATTCCCGAGTGTTAAACTAATACATCCATTTGTTGTTTACACCACCTG
>NC_068982.1:54014202-54015529 GCF_001194135.2 Octopus bimaculoides | reverse complement strand
ACAAATATATATATATATACAGGGTGGAGAAACAAAATTTACAATGAAAGTTAAGTTGCTTTTTCTCAGCAGGCACTAAGTCAATTGTTTTGAAACCTAGCATATATTGATGTCAGAATCATACCTGACACTGTTATCCTTACCTTTTCAGAAACTTTTGCCCATGTGGAGTGCCCATAATGTCTGTTTATAATGTAAAGAATAGAATGGCTATAAGCAAAACTATTACGAGGAAGTCTGGAAGTGGAGGAATCAACAAAAAACGTACCAAAGCTTATATTAAAGCTCTCAAATCCAAAATCCTAGACGATGCAACCGATTCCATGAGAAAAATGGCAATTGAACTTGAGGTAGACAACAAGACCATTCGAAATGTAATAAAATATGATTTGAGGTTAAAATCGTACATAAGAACACCAAAACACTTGTTGACAACAGCTATGAAGGAAAAGAGATTGGAAAGGTACGAGAAAATTATTACATGTTTCGAGAAAAGTCCTCCATTGTAACGATCTTTTCAGACGAAAAGATCTTCACTGTCGATGCTGCTCTGAAGCGCAGAAATTACAGATTTATCGCAAAACCGACAGCGGAGATTAAGGGGACATTCAAAACAAAACATTCTGCTCAAGTTATGGCTTTTGGTGTTGTGGCTTCCGATGGAAAGAAAATGCCTATAAAATTCTACAAAGCTGATGAAAAGATCAATGTTAATACTTACTACAAGACTCTGAGATACCAGGTATTGCCATGGCTTAAAGCAAACTACCCAGATGGTAATTATGTATGGACACAGGATGGTGCTTCAGCCCACACAGCTAGAAAAATACAAGATTTCTGCAAATCCAACTTCAGCAAATTTTTGGAATCATGTTTATGGCCGCCTTCTAGCCCAGATCTAAACCCTCTGGATTATGCTATTTGGGGCGTTTTAGAACATGCTAACAATAGAATATCACACAGCAATGTCGACTTTCTTAAAGATACTCTTAAAGAAGAATGGGAGAAGTTGTCTCCTGAATATTTGAGGAACGCTTGTGAAAGTTTCAGGAAGCGTGTGTGGCTCCCGAATATTTGAGGAACGCTTGTGAAAGTTTCAGGAAGCGTGTGAAGGTAGTTTTTAAGAAAGAAAGAGGACACATAGAATAAAAACATTTTCTATTATATAAATTTTCTTGTGGGAAATACATTTTCATGACCTTCAATAAACTAATTGGTCATACACTATCTTTCAATCCCTGCCTCAAAATATTGTAAATTTTGCTTCCCCACCCTGTATATATATATATATATATATATATATATATATATATATATATATATATAT
>NC_068982.1:54013181-54013998 GCF_001194135.2 Octopus bimaculoides | reverse complement strand
TATATATATGCATGTATTGTTTGTAAATATGACTGTATGTATATGTGTGTGTGTGTATGTATGTATGTATGTATGTATGTATGTCTATACTGATTCGTGTTTCACACTGAATAACAAGATGCGTTTATTCCTTTGCATTTGTAACTATGATCAAAGTCAATCCACAATAACCAAACCGCTTTATTTTTGCGGTTACCTTTTATCCATAACTACATTTATCCTGCGTGTTTTTAAATGTGTGATTTGCGAAGAAGACGGTTGCTAAGTTTAGCTTGTCGAGCGAACACATCTAACACTTAACTCTGTATCAGTTGATTCAATCAGCACTTTGTCATGTGTTGCTTAACGTGACATTCTGATTGACTAATTGCAATCGAAGGCCATGCGAGAAACTGCCACGGCTGTGAGAAATCTAATCCGTCACTCTCTTACAGCATTTGATTCATGACACAAAATGCCTGCAATATTTCAAAGCTTATGTCAATAACACTCTGAAGCATTTTTGTAATTATCTTTTTGGTATTCTTATCTAGATTTTTCCCTTTTATTGTTCTGTTCCTGATCAATCCTAATCCAGCATTCCTATGATCATAAGGATTTCAGAGATGGCCGTGTGGTGTACAAAATATGCTTTGCAACTATACGGTTTCGGGTTCAACCCAACAACGCGAAAAACACATTCTACTATAACTCCGAGGTGACCAAGACCTTCTGAGCAAATTTTGCAGAGGAGCGTAAACTATAAGGAAGCACGTCGTGTACGCGTGTACACACACACACACACACACACACACACACACACACACACACACACACA
>NC_068982.1:54008046-54012781 GCF_001194135.2 Octopus bimaculoides | reverse complement strand
TATATATATATATATATATATATATATACACACATATATGTACGTATATGTATGTATGTATATATATATATATATATATATATATTTTTATGTATGTATGTGTGTATATATATATATATATTTATATATATATAAACGTTTATATAAGTTTATATGCATACATATATATATATATGTATGTATATGTATGCACACACACACACACGCATACGACATGTATGTATGTGAACATTTACATGCCTGAGCGTATATATATATGTGTGTGGTGTGTGTTTGTGTGTGTGTGTGTGTGTGTGTGTGTGTGTGTGTGTGTGAAGCTGCATGTCCTAGTGGTTAAGATATTTCATTCACAGTCACCAGATGACAGGTTCGAGTCCCGGACCCGACGACGCATTGTGTTCTTGAGCAAAACACTTCATTTCACGTTGTTCCAGTCCAGCTCTCTGTAAATGAGTAACCCTGTGACGGAATAGTCTTCTGATCTGAACGGGTGGCGTATGTATATGTATGCATACACACACACATACGACATGTATGTTAACATTTACGTGCCTGAGCGTGTATATATGTGTGTAGTGTGTGTTTGTGTGTGTGAAGATGCAGGGCCTAGTGGTTAAGATATTTCATTCACAGTCACCAGATGGCGGGTTCGAGTCCCGGACCGGACGACGCATTGTGTTCTTGAGCAAAACACTTCATTTCCCGTTGTTCCAGTCCAGCTATCTGTAAATGGGTGACCCTCTGACGGCATAGCCTTCTGATCAGGGAGAATGTTCGTCCGCTTGTCTAGCCAGCGGGATGGCACCATTCGAAAGTTGAAACAATGCGAAGCGCATTGTGACCAGCGATGTAGAACAACATCCGATACTCTGGTCAATAACATGAGATATATATCATTATATGTGTGTGTGTGTATGTGTGTGTGTGTGTATGTGTGTGTATGTGTGTGTGTGTGTGTATGTGTATGTGTGTGTGTGTGTGTGTGTGTATGTGTATGTGTGTGTGTGTGTGCAGTACCCCGAAAAGGCCGTAGATATATGAAAGATTTATGAACAGGCCAAAAGTGATGATACTGTGGAGTTGTTGTTTGTTCCTTCAGCATTGAATGTTGTTGCTGTTATTGTTGTCAACCCCCGCATGCCGTACAAATCAGTCTTTGTTCCAGTATAGCCTTTAAGATGGCGGGATCTGATTTGAAGGAGATATTTCTTCAACTTCAAACAGATTATCAAACCATGTGGAGAATCCGTCATTGTCTAGTAATGTTGAATGCGTTATGATATATATAACGTTTCATAGTTTGTTGAATCGGGGTTTCTTTTTAGGTCTGGTGTTATTTTACTATTCGGCGTTTGATTAGAGTGGACCTTATTTTGAATAAAACTACATCGTTAATATATATACACTCTCTTTTATTCTCTATCCTTTCTTCTCTCCCCCTCTCTCTCACTCCCTCTCTCTGTCTCTCTCTGTATGTATATATATACATACACACATACGTATATACATGCGCATATATATACTAAAATATACATATATATTTAATATAAATATATACGTAGGTGTACACACACACATATATATAGATATATATATACATGTATATAAAGGTAACCTTCTCGAGTCACGCCGACTCATAAGGGCCGGTTTCCCGGTTTCCATGACGTATGAATTCTCCACCTGGACGGGACGCCGGTCCGTCGTAGGATTACTCCTTTTTGCCAGCTGAGTAAACTGGAGCAACGTGAAAATAAGTATTTTGCTCAAGAACACAACGCACTGCCCGGTGCAGGAATTGAAACCACAATCTTACAATCATGAGTCTATCACCCAAACCATTAAACCACGCGTCTTCACATACATATATACATACATACATATACCGCTAAGTTACGGGACGTAAACACACCACCATCGTTTGTCAAGCGATGTTGGGGGGACAGACACACAAACACACACATATATATATATACATATACATATATACGACGGGCTTCTTTCAGTTTCCGTCTACCAAATCCACTCACAAGACTTTGGTCGGCCCGAGGCTATAGTAGAAGACACTTGCCCAAGGTGCCACGCAGTGGGACTGAAACCGAAACCATGTGGTTGGTAAGCAAGCTACTTATCACACAGCCACTCCTGCGCCTACACAGCCACACATATATATAATCATATATATATCATACTTAATGTATACCATCAATCGATAAGCCAGTTACTGCAGTATGTGTCCTTAGAGAATATATCTTATTGACATATTTCGGAGAAAGACGAAAATTTACCTCAGTAGCAGTTGCTAAGAACACCAGATGCATTTCAGACATTTCAGGCCATTTCAACGGCCCTTACTCGCAGTCAGTCGCACTTCGGACGAGAATTCGTCGCCAATGAAATAAGGAAAGGTGAATAAAAAATTCATTGGCGTTGCGAATACTCGCCCGGCTGAATAAAAATCCAGTATACGCAGTTGAGACGTTTTATTCACTGTTTTCAATATTAGAGCCGACGAATTCTGTCTGTCTGTCTGTCTGTCTGTTTGCTTGTCTATATGTATGTATGTATGTGTATATGTGTGGAGGCGCAATGGCCCAGTGGTTAGGGCAGCGGACTCGCGGTCATAGGATCGCGGTTTCGATTCCCAGACCGGGCGTTGTGAGTGTTGATCGAGCGAAAATACCTGAAGCTCCACGAGGCTCCGGCAGGGGGTGGTGGCGAACCCTGCTGTACTCTTCCACCACAACTTTCTCTCACTCCTTCTTCCTGTTTCTGTTGTGCCTGTAATTCAAAGGGTCAGCCTTGTCACACTGTGTCACGCTGAATATACCCGAGAACTACGTTAAGGGTACACGCGTCTTTGGAGTGCTCAGCCACTTGCACGTTAAATTCACGAGCAGGCTGTTCCGTTGATCGGATCAACTGGAACCCTCGTCGTCGTAAGCGACGGAGTGCCAACAACAACGTGTGTATCTGTATATGTGCATTTGTGTATGTATGTTTGTATGTATGTATGTATGTATGTATGTGTGTGTGTATATATATATATATATATATGTGTGTGTGTGTGTGTGTGTGTGTGTGTGTGTATATGTATATATATATATTTATATGCATACATATGTATACGTATATACTTACAGTACATACACACAGCACACACACTTATACGTAATTTCCCACAAAAATGGGATATATAGATATATATATTGGAATGGTATCATATAGAGAAGATAGTATTGGACAATGATGTGTATGTCCAGTTGTTCTGGAAGAAAAAAATTATAACGCTGTCGTCACTGTAATGACTGTGTAAATATTAAATAAATGAATAAATAGGAAGAGAAAACAAAGAATAGAGTGAAAATGTGGAAGTGAGCAAGAGAGAGAGAGAGAGAGAGAGAGAGAGGAGGGATTGAAAGAGGAAGCGGGAGTGAGAGAAAGAAAGAGAAAGATAGTTTTTGAAAGAAAATATTTTATTCAACTTCTTGGGTGGTCATCAGTTCCTCTAATCTGAACAGAGAAGAATGGTAAGAGAAGATGTTTGGTAGTGTTACTGTACTGGATTGATATGGGAAGAACAAAAATCTCTCACAGAAATTCTATCAAGTATGAAACGTACCCCGGGTATGTAAGTAAAAGCAGGCAATGGTTTTTCATTGCACCTCACTTCCACTTGAATATTTAGAGCTGTCCCACGGGGTATGTTTCTCTATGTTTACTTTTGCCACTGACCACATTTTCTTAATAATAATAATAATAATAATAATAATAATAATAATAATAATAATAATAATAATAATAATAATTTTTTACTCTAGGCACAAGGCCCGAAATTTTGTGGGGAGGTGGCCAGTTGACCCCAGTACACAACTGGTACTTAATTTATCGACTCCGAAATGATGAAAGGCAAAGTCGACCTCGGCAGAATTTAAACTCAGAAGGTAAAGACGGACGAAATACCGCTACGCATTTCGTCCGGCGTGCTAACGATTCTGCCAGCTCGCCGCCTTAATAACAACAACAACAACAACAACAACAACAACAATAATAATAATAATAATAATAATAATAATCCTTTCTACTAAAGGTACAAGGCCTGAAATTTTGAGGGAGGGACTAGTCGATTACGTTGATCCCAGTACTCCACTTGTACTTACTTTATCGACCCCGAAAGTATGAAAGTCAATGTTGACCTCGGCGGAATTTGAACTCCGAACGTAAAGACGGACAAAATACCGCTAGGCATTTCGTCCGGCATGCTAACGATTCTAATATAGGAACAAAAGCCAGAAATTTTTCAAGGAAGAGCAATTCAATTACATCGACCCCAGTGTTCGACTGGTTGCTATTTCATTGATCCCGAAAGGATGAAAGGCAAAGTTTACCTCGGGGGAATTTGAACTCAGAACGTAAAGACGGATGAAATGTCTCGAAGCATTTTGTCCGACGTGTCAATAGTAATAACAACAAGAGTACTTAGAGAGCGCAATCCTCTGCCAAGACAACACCAACGTCCTCTCAACGATTAGCCAGAGATGATTTTTAAAATGAGCATAGGAGGCGTAGGAGTGGCTGTGTGGTAAGTAGCTTGCTTACGAACCACATGGTTCAGGGTTCAGTCTCACTGCCTGGCACCTTGGTCAGGTGTCTTCCACTATAGCCTCGGGCCGACCAAAGCCTTGTGAGTGGATTTGGTAGACGGAAACTGAAAGAAGCCCATCGTATATATGTATAT
>NC_068982.1:54002717-54008036 GCF_001194135.2 Octopus bimaculoides | reverse complement strand
AACATCCATGAAAGTTTCATCCGAATCCATCCAGTGGTTCTTGTGATATTTTGTCCACGGACAAACAAACAAACACGACTGAAAACAATACTTCTACTTTCGCTAAAGCGCAAATAATAATAATTTTCATTATTTGTATTTTTCTTGTTTCAATCACTGGCCTGCGGCCATGCTGGGGCACCGTCTTGAAGGGTTTAGTTGAACAAATTGACTCCAGCACTTATTTTGTAAATTATGGTACGTATTCTAATTGTCTCTTTTTGCCGATCCGGTAAGTTACGGATATACAAACAAGGCAACACCAGTTGCCAAGTGTTTGGTGCGGTACAAACACAAAGTCGCTTGTCGAAGTTCCGGCGCAGAAGTACTGAGCATGAAACCACGTGGTTGTAAAGAGAGCTTATGGTGATAATGATGAAGATGCTGACGACAATAATGATAATATTTATTCTTATTATTTCTTTATTATTAAGGCGGCGAGCTGGCAGAATCGTTAGCACACTGGACAAAATGCTTAGCGGTATTTCGTCCCTCGCTACGTTCTGAGTTCAAATTCTACCGAGAACGACTTTACCTTTCATTCTTTTGGGGTCGATAAATTAAGAAGCAGCTGAGTACTGGAGTCATTCCTTTCCAAAATTTCAGGCATCGTGGCTATAGTAGAAAGGATTTTTATTATTATTATTATTATTATTATTATTATTATTATTATTATTATTATTATTAAGCAGCGAGCTATCAGGATCGTTAGCACGCCGGGGGAAATGCCTAGCGGCTTATCGTTCGTCGCTACGCTCTGAGTTCAAATTCCGCCGAGAATTTGCCTTTCATTCTTTCGAGTACTGGAGTCTTCCATCTCCACAATTTCAGGCATTGTGGCTATAGTAGAATGGATTAATTTTAAAGGCGGCGAACGAGCAGAATCGTTAACGCGCCGGGCAAAATGCTTAGTGGTATTTCGTCTGTCTCCATGTTCTGAGTTCAAATACCACCGGCGGGGTCGACTTTGCCTTTCATCCTTTCAGGGTAGATAAATTAAGTACCAGTTACGCATTGGGGTCGATGTAATCGACTCATCTCCTTCTCCCAAATTACAGGCCTTGTGCCTATAGTAAAAAAAAAAAAGGATTATTATTATTTCTTTCAGCATCATTATCCATTTTATATAGAAAATAGTTAACATAAATAATTTTTATTGTTATTCGTTATTGATGCTTTTTTTATATATTGCAATTGTTATTGTTGATATTCTAGCTGTACATCAGTTTCTGAATATGCATGTGTACATCTCTATTCTACGTTCAACTGCCAGATTGAATTTACAGATTTATATCTAAGTCGTCTTTTCCGCCTAACATTTTATTATTACTTGTTTTTCATCCAGCTGTTTAATTGCGTCTACATGTTCACACGCGCGCGCAAGCACACACATGTATATTTATATTTATGTGCGAACTCACACACACACACACACACACACACACACACACACACATATATATAGTGTGTGTGTGGTAAGTAGCTAGCTTACCAACCACATGGTTCCGGGTTCATTCCCAGTGCGTGGCACTTGGGCAAGTGTCTTCTACTACAGCCTTGGGCCGACCAAAGCCTTGTGAGTGGATTTGGTAGACAGAAACTGAACGAAGCCCGTCGTATATATGTATATGTTTATGTGTCTGTGTTTGTCTCCCCAACATCGCTTGACAACCGATGGTGGTGTGTTTAGGTCCCCGTAACTTAGCGGTTCGGCAAAAGAGCGATAGAATAAGTACTAGGCTTCCAAAGAATATGTCCTGGGGTCAATTTGCTCGACTAAAGGCGGTGCTCCAGCATGGCCGCAGTCAAATGACTGAAACAAGTAAAAGAGTAAAAGAGTAAAAAAGTATATATATATATAAACAATGCTACATATTTATATATGCATATATATATACACACACATGTACCGATATATTTATACACACACTCACGCACACATACACACACATTCACACATGCACACACAGACTCATATATACACATTGACATGTATTTATATGCATGCATATGGATGCACGCGCGAATACATGTTTTTATGACTTTTCCTTTTCTTTTTAATTTTGACCAGCCACCTGCTTGGCAGCAAGGCTGTGAAGGAAGCCATCGTGTTTTCTTTCATCATCCCTTAAATCTGAAGAAGCTTTTGAAGATTATTATTTTCCCAGGTATCGTGATCATTCGTACCGTATGAATTAAGGCTTTGCATTCTCTCCCTATGAACACAAGTTCAGCTATACTTTGCTCCAGGCACCTTGGTGAAACTGAAAGTGTATCTTGGGTACTAGATTTGCAAACTCCTTATCAATGGCCCATAAATATTTTCTTTTTCCTATGCTTTTCGGGCCACACAGAGGTCCAGACGCAGCTGATTTTCACAATAGGTCACATCTATTTCAAGTGCTACCACACAGCAATAGCTGGACGGTTGTTCAGCTGTTTAATTTTAGAGTTCATTAATTTTCTTTTGAGTCATCAGTCTGAATATAGTCAACTTCGTATGTTGGTGCTTTTTTTTTCTTATCCTACAACAGACTGTTCTTGTCATCGAATCATGTCTCATGAGTAGGTTGTTGGCACTCCGTCGCTTACGACGTCGAGGGTTCCAGTTGATCCGAGCAACGGAACAGCCTGCTCGTGAAATTAACGTGCAAGTGGCTGAGCACTCCACAGACACGTGTACCCTTAATGTAGTTCTCGGGGATATTCAGCGTGACACAGTGTAATATGGCTGACCCTTTGAATTACAGGCACAACAGAAACTGGAAGTAAGAGTGAGAGAAAGTTGTGGTGGAAGAGTACAGCAGGGTTCGCCACCATCCCCTGCCGGAGCTTCGTGGAGCTTTAGGTGTTTTCGCTCAATAAACACTCACAACGCCCGGTCTGGGAATCGAAACCGCGATCCTATGACAGTGAGTCCGCTGCCCTAACCACTGCGCCATTGCGACTCCACCATGAGTAGGTAACGACTAGAAAATATTCTTCTACAGTTGGCAATAATGTGGATAATGTTTTTAATCTTAATTTTTCCCAGCCTCCGTTTGTTGTCTACCAATGTTTTTTGCCTCTTACCATGTAAGTACTTCGTGAGGATCTCTCGTTCTTGAATTGCATGGAGGTAGCCTTCAAAATAGGATGTCATAAACTCGTTGTTACTCCATACCAAGATTTTAACATTTGTTCTTTTTATGACTTGCTTCTTTCATGTCAAGTACGCATGCACTAGCTTTTCAATGAATTGGGGCATTTTTTAAAAATTTTGTTCTTTTGATAAATAAAATTTAACAATGCTCATTGGGAAATCTGCAGCGGTTCTTATTTCATTTTTCTTCTCAAGTTCATTAGCCATCCTAATTATGTTGATGATTTTATAGTTGCAAACTTGGGCTTCATACTTACAAGCCTATTTCCTCTGCTGCAGATGTTGCTACAGTGTCACAATACGTATTTCAAATGACATCAACAGTGATTTAACACTACAGCCACCATCCTTGCGTGGGAAATATAGCCAGCCTACATTTCCTCTTTGTATTGAAGTCTCCAGTAACACTGAGCGTACGCACGCACTTAAGTACGTACGTACGTTTGTTTCTATGTATGTATGTATAGGTACATCTATATTGGACATTTTTATACATATGTACATATGGACGCAGTATGTATGCTTTGTTTAAACGTTGGTTTCCCAATCAAAAAATACCTCTTTCAGTCTCGCTGCGTGGTACCTTGAACAATTTTTTGTAGTTATAACTTTGGGTAAACCCTAACTTGTGAATAAAACTGGGTGGGTGAAAATTGTGGGAGATCCTATCGAACAGATTGTACATGTAATTTAAATGTCAAGTGTGGTCATTCAGTAATGCTAATTCTGCTTAAGAATTATGCAGACGTTGTACATGTTTCGTAAATGTTCAGCTACTTAACGCTGATTCAATGAGCGGTAGATTAGTTGATCGAACAACGGAATATTCATTGTCACGCGCGCGCGCATACACAAACACACGCATGCACACACACACACACACACACACACACACACACACACACACACACACACATATTCCCCTCGCCAATCTACATGTTTGTGCGTGAATGTGTGTGTGTGTATATATAATGTATATTATGTGTAAGAATCAATGTATCTGTTCGCGTATATGTATATATATATATATATATATATATATATGTGTGTGTGTGTGTGTGTGTGTGTGTGTGAATATATATATATATATATATATATATATATATACACTTACACTCACACATACACAAATATATACGCGCACATAAACGTATAGAATTCAGATAATATTACTCTAATAACGAAAGGTAATAGGTACATGCGATTAGTATTCAGGTTGACTCACTACTTAAAACTCCAACTTCAACAGCAACTGAAGCAGGTAAGTTAAGCTGCCCTAATGACGATCAGCTATTGCGGATTTTCAATTGAGCAGGTACATGTATAATAGAATAAAAGTAAAAACAGGCAAACAACTGGTATTGAATTAGAGTATATACATACCTATGGACACACATATTTATCTTTTTTCCTTTACTTGTTTCAGTCATTAAACTACGGCCATGCTAGGGCACCGCCTTAAGGAATTTTTAGTCGAATGAATCGACCCAGTACTTGGTACTTATTCTATCGGTCTGTTTTGCCGAAGCGCTAAGTTAAGGGGACGTAAAAACACCAAGACCGTTGTCATGCAGTGGAGGAGGGACAAACACAAACACACACACACATACGACGGGCTTCTTTCAGTGGGACTGAACTGGGTACCATGTGGCTAGGAAGCAAGCTTCTTACAGCACAGCCATGTGTATATGCATATATATATATGTATGTATGTATGTATATGTATACGACAGGCTTCTTTCAGTTTCCGTCTACCAAATCCACTTTGGTCTTCTTTAGGCTATAGTAGAAGATTCTTGCCGAAAGTGCCACGCAGTGAGACTGAACCTGGAACCATGTAGTCGGGAAGCAAGCTTCTTACTACACACTCACGCACCTGCACACACATACACACACACACACACAAATAAATACACACACATATGTATGTATATGTATGGCTAGATGGATACATAATTTATTTGTAAGTCTTCTAGGCTTTCTCTAATCAATGTTGGTACTATGCATTTGTAACGCAAGCAGACTCAAACAGTCTCATGACCTTCTCAGTCTGAATCCGAGGAACATCTAGCATGTGAAAATGAGAAAGAAGGAGAAAAAGCAAGATAGAGAGAGAGAGAGAGAGAGAGAGAGAGAGA
>NC_068982.1:53998587-54002667 GCF_001194135.2 Octopus bimaculoides | reverse complement strand
GAGAGAGAGAGAGAGAGAGAGAGAGAGAGAGAGAGAGAGAGAGAGAGAGAGAGAGAGGTGGTACCAGCACTAAGCTAAGACAAATATGAACCCAAGGCGCAAAATGCTGGAATAAATACTGTGACACATTGTGTTTAACGCTCGGATGGATCTGACAATTGAAACTCAGAGACGCAAACACACACACACACTCACGCACACATACACACACACACAAAAAAACACACACACACATATGCACACACACGCGCACACATTCACACACGCACACACTTGCATACAACAGTACAACGTAGTTGCAAGACATTTTTAACGACACGCCTATGCAGTACGTATGAACACATATATATTGATAGATACATACAAGTATACACACATGCACACATACATATGCATATACTTATAAACGCAAACAAATACCACATATGCACAAAATAGCGCATGTGAAACCCAATATTCCGTATCTGTTTACTTATTTGGATAAAATTATCCACACATACACATATACATATACAATATAGATATCACGTGCATGCATACTCAGATCAAGTTATACACCCTATACATTTTTTCGATTTGTTTTACATGCTTGAGAAGTTCAACATTATTTCTTAACTGGATGAATAAAAATCTTAACGCTAAAATCTTTTGGGTGGTGTTGAATTTACTTTGAAACAGGCTGGATCAGTTTGCACATTTAGAGACATATAGTGATTCAGATGATGATAAAACTCAGAGACAGTCATATGACTGTAAAATTCCCGTGACTGTACCACTTAGGATTGGCTACTCTGTTTGTTTCCGTGATATGCTTGTCAAAAAAACTATAAACCACATGATGTATAATTGTACACATAAGTTTTAGTGCAGTGGTTCGCAACCAGTTTTTGCCTGTGGAGCCTTGTGATTCCTGTTTTACTCCACTGGGCCTCCATAGCCATTCGATGTATATATAAAAAATATCCTAGGATTTTTATAACTAAACATTATTAGGAATTGCAAGCAATTTATTGCGCATATATATTTTAACAACAAAATCTTATAAGGCTGCCATTTATTATTATTATGACCGGGCTCCAACACGGGCCGCAGCAGCACAGTCTACCAGTCATACTTCTCTGGTCCATCATCAGTGCTTCGAGGTCCTGAATACATTCCAGGCTAGTGTCTACAAGCAAGTTGTCGATGTTAGTGTGACAATGAATTTCTCTGCATACATCACTATGAAGTGGGTTCCACAAGTCTAATTTTAGATGCTTCCAATTCAGGGTGAGTTACGCAGTGACCAGGTAGTCGCAGCCATCTTTGCCTGATCTTCTTGCTAACTTTCGGCAGGTTTCCATAAAGGCATTCATTTGTCATATGTCGCTGCCATTTCACATTTAGGGCCATTCGTGCCATCCTTGTGTAGCATCCATTTACTCCGTTTGATAATTTCTTTATCAGTGTCCATGTTTTACAGCCATATAGTAACACTGATTTTGAATGGCTGATTAAATACCTGATCAATTAAAGAGATAAAGATACCTCCAGACCACCACGCTGTATTAGAAAATGTCAGTTGTGATACGAAAGTTTGGAAGATATCACCTACGTAATCATCAGCTGTCCATAATCATCTGCAAGGCGCTAAGGCGGCGAGCAGGCAGAAACGTTAGCACGCCGAGCGAAATGCTTAGCGGTATTTCGTTTGCCGTTACGGTCTGAGTTCAAATTCCGCCGAGGTCGATTTTGTCTTTCATCCTTTCAGCGTCGATAAATTAAGTACCAGTTACGCACTGGGGGTCGATGTAATCGACTTAATCCCTTTGTCTGTCCTTGTTTGTCCCCTCTATGTTTAGCCCTTTGTGGGCGATAAAGAAATAAGAAACGTTAACACGCCGGGTGAAACGCTTAGCGGTATTTCGTCTGTCTTTACATTCTGAATTCAAATTCCGCCGAGGTTGACTTTGGCTGTCATCCTTTCGGGCATCTATAAATTAATTACCAGTTGCGTACTTGGGTCGATCTAATCGACTAGCCCCCTCCCATAAAATTTCGGACCTTGTGCCTAGAGTAGAAAAGACTTATCTGTAAGGCACTACCTTCTCTTGAGACAGGAGATTGTTGCCTAAAATATTTTCAAAGCTGCCCTGATCCTTACCCAAGCATACAAAGATAGAAACACATAACATACATACATACATGCAGACAATCTAGTAAGCATGCATTCATACATACATGCAAACATGCATGCAAACTACATACATACATACATACATACTCATGTAAAGGCTAGCGAGTATGGGTATGCGAGCTTGTCATTTCATAAATACGGGGCGAGTCGAAGTATAATCACGAATGACTCTGTATTGTCTGTGTCTCTATTAATACTAAAGCGTACACACACACACGCACACACACACACAGACACACACTTGCGCGCGTGCACATGCACACGCACACACACACGCTCATACGTACTCACATATACACACAGATATACAATCGCGCACGCACTCACACAAAAGCGAACTTGCAAATGGCCACACAAGATGAAACGAAACAATACGATGAAATAGAACAAAAAAGATGAAACTACAGTATTTGAATCACTTCATTAACCTCATGACATATTTACTTCAGTCTTCATATGATATCAGGGAAACTTCCCCCACCCTTCTTTTTTTTTCTGCTCCAGACTCTAATTATCTACATCAGACCTCAAATCTAGCATGAAAATGTCAACTTGTCCACAATCACGTGAATATTCGGGCGCGTACGCACGTATGTATATGTGTGTGTACGTGCATGCGTGTGTGTGTGTGTGTGTGTGTGTGTGCTTGTGTGTGTGAATGTCTGCGCATACATACATGCATACATACTCATATTTACATATATATATATATATATATATATATATATATATATATATATATATATATATATATATATATATATATGTTGTGTGCGTGTGTGTGTGTGTGTGCGCATGGCGCATGGCGCATGTCTGTCTGTATGTGTCAACTGTCTATCTATGTGTGTATTATATATGTATGTATATATACATACATATTGTATATATATATATATATATACACACAAATACATAATATATACACACACGCATGGGAGTGCTTGATCAGATTTCATCGAAATCGTATGCATGATTAGATACCTACACACATACACACGCACACACACACACATACCTGCATGTAAAAGGACGTGTATGTGTGGATGCTTATATACGAGTATTTTGTATGTACGTGTTTGTGTGTGTGTGTGTGTGTGTGTGTGCGTGGCGTGCGTGTGCAATATGTGTTTGAGGGAGAGAATTTGAGTATGTATACATACGTGTACAAGTTTATATACGGTATGTCCATCTGTCTTTTGTCAATCTCTATCTCCGCCCCTCTCTCACTCAACTTTCTCTCTATGTAGTTTCCGTCTCCCCACACATACTGAAACATACGCTGACACATTTATATTTAATAATAAACATATTTACATAGTTTATATTTCTGCCAGAACAATCGACGTAGATTGAGTAGACAAGGTTGATTATCTCTTTTAGTTGCCCAATATTAGCTTTAGTGAAGTTAATGAGTATCGTAATTACTACGACAAGAGCTCGGCTCATCGAATAAAAAAAAAAAATAGCTGAGCCAACCAGCAGCAGGCCTATGGGTGGACGAAGACTGATAATATCTAGATGCAGACATGGCTGTTGTGGTAAGAAGCTTGCTTGTCAATCACATCATTCTTGGTTCAATCCCACTGCATGGTACCTTGCGCATGTGTTTTCTACTATATCCTCGAGCCGACCAAAGTGGATTTGATAGACTGAAAGAAGCCCGTCTTATGTATGTATATATATATATATATATATAGATCGCTGACCACTACATTTATATTTTTTTCTCCTTGTTTCTCTTTCTCTCCTTATTTCTTTCTGAGTTCCTTTCAGTTGAAGAGCGTAGCTCGAAACGTCAAAGACTTTCTCTATTCCCGAGCGTTAAACTAATACATCCATTTGTTGTTTACACCACCTGTCTTCGTCTGTTGTTTTTTTTTTTCGTAAATTCTCCCATATATATA
>NC_068982.1:53994056-53998158 GCF_001194135.2 Octopus bimaculoides | reverse complement strand
GGGTAAACCCATCACCCCTTTTTGCCTACTCCATTATTGCTCTACTTTTCTTCAACACCCCCTGGATCTTTCCACCGTCCCCAATCGGGCAGTATCGCTCTCTTTTTTTGGAACCACTGCTCGAACACATTAAGGCAGTTCATAATTTTTCCATCTACAGAGAAATAGTTAAATTAGCCATGTTTGTATGCCTACTACGAATCTTTATTGTTTATCTTTATCTTTTACCTGTTTCGAACATTAGACTGCGGCCATGCCGGAGCATCGCCTTCAAAAATATTTAGTCGAATGAATCAACTCTAGAACTTTTTTTCTTTTTTAAAAGCTGGTACTTATACTATCGGTCTCTTTTGCTGAACCGCTAATTCACAGGAACGTAAATACACAAACACCGGTTGACAAGCGGTAGGGAGGGGGGCCAAACACAGATACGAAGATATACACACACACACACACACACACATACATATATATTACGAGCTTCTTTCAGTTTCCGTCTTCTAAATCTACTCACAAAGTTTTAGTCGGCCCGAGGTTATAGTAAAAGACAGTTGTCCAAGGTGCCACGTAATGAGAATGAACCCGGAACCATGTGGTTGAGAAACAAACTTCTTACCACACATCTATGCCTGCGCCTATATTTACGTATACCATACGTTAATACTGTGATGACATATCCCAGTTGGCAGGACGCTTACATCAAATAAAGTGATAAATACTCGTAGTATGCAAATGAGTAAATCCATTTCCCTGAAGCTACTGGATTGGATGTCTATATAACCAGATTGGCTATTTGCTCTTCTGGACTTGGACATGTGATTTAGACACTTCTGGTAAGAAATCAATAAGTTTAGAAAGTCGATTAAGGCTGTTCACTATTTTGGTCAATCTACAGAGAAGTAGTTGAATTTAATTTCATTTATGAAATTTACCTGAATTATATGTGTGTTGCACAATTTTTGTATATACTTCTAACTATCACGTTTTACTGGAGACAAAGCAGGGCAACAGATTTTCTGACGATACCTATTAAAGCAGAAACTCGTGTCCATACGTACCTCCTCGTCTCCAAACAATCGAACAGTCATTTCTTTAATGACATGTCAATCATGGGATAATTTTTGATTCTTGAGATTGTCTTTTCTTTATATTGGGAGTTGGTACCAACTACCACCAACGATTGTTATACCTTTTCTAGAAGCGAAGATGATTTCAGTAAATCAAGAATTAATTTTGCATGGTATTTAACATACCCTTATTCAAACTAATGTGTATCTATGTGTATATGTGTGTGTGCGTGCGTGCACGCACGTTCACGTGCGAGTGTAATTTGCAGTAAACATTACGTATATTCATTGTACACTTAGTGGAGGCGCAATGTCCCAGTGGTTAAGGCAGTGGACTCGCAGTCGGAGGATCGCGGTTTCGATTACCAGACCGGGCGTTGTGAATGTTTATTGAGCGAAAACACCTAAGATCCACGAGGCTCCGGCAGGAGGTGGTGGCGACCCTTGTTGTACTCTTTCTCTCACTCTTTCTTCCTGCTTCTTGAGTAACGCTGCGATGGACTGGCGTCCCGTCCAGCTGGGGGGAACGCATACGCCATAGAAACCGGGAAACCGGGCCCATGAGCCTGGCTAGGCTTTGAAAGGTCCACGAGAAATTGTACACTTAAGGTCCATTTTGTCTGTCTGTTCAAGTCACACACACAAACAAAGGTATAGTATCATTTACCATGCATATCCCACAATACACTCAGAAGAATCTTCTTTGATAGAGGCCACTTCTGAGTTCCTGAGCTGGCTGGCTCTTCATCACGACAGAGCCACTGACGTCTTCACTTAACATTATGGCAAAGAATCCATTTTTCATCTCCAATAATGTCTCTATTTAAAAGAAAAAGGCATTTGCAGCTCACGAGATTTCCAACTTGTGACAGTTTACTAAGCCTTTTCAATTCATGATGAATGGCGGTGGCTCACGTTGAAGTCTGTAAGAATCAGGCTTATCTAACGGTGATCGAGCTGTAAGAATAAGGTTTGCTTTAACAGTGGCTTCCATTGTATCAGGATCCAACCTTCTTGTTCATCTTTCTTCTGCAGGTTGTAGGCCCCGTTTCTGAATCATGAAAACAATCGGCATGTTCTTTAAGTTACTACACCATCACCACAAGTATTTTGGAGCGATTTGGTTGCTACACTCGCACTATTCTCTTTCAAAAATTCATAAAGGATAACATGACAAACATGTTCTTTGCTTGGAGTGAACATGGGGCTAATACAACAACTTCAGTTATGATTAAAATGACAAAATCTGAAATAAAATGAATGAAAATGATATATTAATGATTTTAGTTATACTTCGAATAGAACTAAGAAGTTAAACACCTTTAAATCTTAATTGTTTAAAAAAACAAACGAACAGAACTTCATTTATAACCTGATGTGTGTGTGTGTGTGTGTGTGTGTGTGTGTGTGTATGCATATATCCATATGTATCTATCTATCTATCTATCTATCTATCTATCTATATAACAAGGTATAAATAATGATCGTTACATATTTTTCTTCTAACATAAATTTGGATTACAGCTGTTTCCAGTAGAAATTATTATAGGTACTTAACTGACTGGTTTACTCAATTGGTCTATTGATCAGTTGAGACAAATTGAACGACCTAAAAGAATTAATGCTATTTTCGCCATTGCTGGTTATAACATACACACACACACACACACACACACACACACACACACACACACACACACATATATATATATGGTGTTCTCATAATTACAGACTTTGAAGAGTTTAATGAGGTATTTTCAAATGATTCGACTGAAATAATATACTTCGGAATTAATTCATTGCAATCTTAAAGGAATTTTCTTTTTACTTTTCTATATTTTCGAACTTATGTAGAACATTTTTAACATTTTTCCTCTCTCGTTCACTTTCTCCATATATGCAAATATATTTGTACGTGTGCTTTCGCGTGCGTATGCGCGCGCGCGTTTGTGTGTGTGTGTGTGCGTGTGTGCGTGCGTGTGTGTATGTATGTGTATTTACCCATTCCATACCTCATCTCAGCAAATTCTTTAGATTCTTCTATAGGTCCTTCCATCCCCGCTCGAGCAGATTTCTGCGTTGGTGTTTCAGCAACTAATATTTTATCCTACGGTAACGAATTATATTTATATAACAAAAAGTAAATAAATAAATAAATAAATAAATAAATAAATAAATAAATAAAATGGAAAAATATGGAGAATAAAAAATATATCTAAGAAAAAACATGAAGAGTTACGAATTTTTAGCATTGCTGTAGTGTAAGGGCAAATTGAAAGTAATGGATTTGTTGATTCTCAAGGGCGAGCCATAGAAAGGAAACAAAGCTCCCAATACATTTGAAATAACCATTTTCCGTTTTACAACATTCATGAACGAATTTTGATTCAAATTCCTTCAGTATATATACGTATACGTTTACATACATGCAACGCGAATATACATGCATGTATGTATGTATGTATGTATGTATGTATGTATGTATGTATGAATGTATGTATGTGTCTGTCTGTCTGTTTTTCTCTCTGTCTCTTTCTGTCTCTCTCTGTCTCCCCTTCTCTCTCTGTCTCTGGTTGTCTGTCTTCAGCCTCTCCTTCACTCCCTTTCTTTGTCTCTGTCTCGCTCTCTCTCTCTGCACACACACACACACACACACACACACCCACACACACACACACACACACACACACCAGATCGCAATGAGATGAAGATCAAGTGGTGATATGTAAATTCAGTTTCAACAGACTATACACACTCACGCATATGCACACTCGTTTATATATATATATATATACAGATATGGATGCATGCATAAATATATATGTGCATACATTATTGATTAATTAGTTGTTACTTTTTATTAAACCTTTTAAAAAATTTATATTAAAAAAAACCCATAAGGAAAAAAAAACCCATCGTTTTTTCCCGTAATTATATATAAATTTATATAAGGGCATTACTATATAATAATGCCTCACGCTTAGAGGGACTAAATGAGTCAAAAACTACAAAAAAATATGTAAATATGTGCTTAT
>NC_068982.1:53990986-53993555 GCF_001194135.2 Octopus bimaculoides | reverse complement strand
GTGTGTGTGTGTGTGTGTGTGTGTGTGTGTGTGTGAGTGCGTGTGTGTGTGCCTGTGTATATATACACAGGCACACACACACCCATGATCTTTTTATTGTTTCTGAAGTCTTGTAGTGTTGTATCAAGCGCTTCAAAGGCTGCCTTATGGGACATTGTTGCCTCATCCCAGTCAATGAGTTTGGCATCTGTAAGGAGCTTTGCTAACGCTGGATATGTTGCATAAAGGAGATTCATTTTGGATGAAGTTCAAAGGCAGCTTGAATGTTGAATGGGCTGTTCTTCCACCTGTTAGGAGTGTGGCTTCAATTCCAGAGGATGCAACAGCTAGAGCAATCTTCTTCTTCTGTCTAACCTTGGCAAAGAGCAGGTTCATCAATAATGTCTTTCCTGTGCCTCCAGAAGCATCTATGAAGAAAACCCCTCTAGTGTTATTGTCCACAGATGTAAGAACTTGCCAGTGTATCTCCTTTTGATAATAATGCACCAGAATTGGTTCCTTTTCATCGACAACTACTTGCAAACTTTCCATATTGTATGATGTTTCTTTGATTATCTCTTGTGCTAATCTGTGTTGAACATCTCTGAAAGGAAGACCATAGATTTCAAATTTGTTTCCACCCGCTGATTGAACCTTGTCGTCTATTAATCTTAATGCCTCATTGAAGATATCATCATTGAATGTGACATCATCGTCACATTGATATTGAATTCTTTGAAGAATGTCTTCAGAAAGCCACTCCTTGTTTTGTACCAAAGTTTATTTGGATTTGACAATGCAGCATTTTACCAGAATGATGGAGAAGAGGTTTCTCAGTTCCATAGGAGACTTTCACATTTGTGCCTATGTCAGAGTGGCATCCCAGTGTGCATCATCATCTAGAAGACCTCTGAAATGGCAAGCCTGGCAATATGTTTGACATACTGTGTTATCAACCGTATGTGAGGCTGTAAATGATGTGGGTCCCTTGACATGGTGTAATAGAAGCCTTAGATAGTTGAACTCTGAGTAGTTTTTGAGAACTGTTCCCCACTTGGGGGTGTTTCGGAACAAGTCGTACATAGTTGTTTCATTTTCTCCGTTTTGTGCGTTTGTGCATCCGTAGATTTCTACTTCAAACGGGGACTTATTCCATTCAATATCATGTTTATTATAGTGATTATATAACAAATTATACTTTACACTTCTATATTTAACTGTACGTGTATATTCCTTCTGGTGTCTTCTGCCTTTCTATTAGAAACGTTTACCTGAGAATTTACTTAAAGTGAAATACCAGACCATTAAATGTTGTTTTTAGCATAACGAGTTTTCTTATGAGGGTTTTATTTGCCTTCATTGCCTGTTTGTTGCTTCAGAAGAAATCTATGGATGCATAAACACACAAAACGGAGAAAATAAAACAAATATGGATGACTTGTTCCGAAACGCCCCCGCGTGGGAAGCAGTTCTCAAAAATAACCCCCAAGTGTTTTCCCCCAAAATTCTTGTGTCCTCGAAATCTACATAATCCGAGGTATTATTGTCGGGAATTTCATTTAAAAATATCCATTTTCTTGAAACTTAAGACGAATTGAAGTGAACTCCGGTGAATTTTCAGAAATTCCCCACCCCATCCCCTCTTAAAACAATTACCTCCCCAAAATTTTATATATTCGGAATCTAGATGATATAAAACATATTTGTAGAAAATTTCATTAAAAAATATTCATTTTTCGGAAAGTTATGATCATCCAAATTCGGAGGAGGGGGCAGAAATCTGTAGTTATGCCGACAAATTTGACACTTTCCTTCTAGGCATAGTCTTATATGTATACAGAAATACACGAGTGCAGAAGATAGTAAACAATGAAGATAACTTGGTAACGGAAATTATGTTTCTTGATACAACGAGCAGAAAGTAAATAAAAAAAATTAGCGGAAAATAAAGTATTGTACCGGTTGAAGCAAAATTTGTCAGTCAGTGAGTATCAAAGGAACCAGAAAGAAACCGTCAACAACAGAAAAACACAAAACCGTACAGATTGAATTGAAATTTATGAAGATACTTCTATCAGTAAATTATGAAATTACTTTTATCAGTAATAGTGAACTTCTTTCTGTCAACAATTTGTTGTTGTTTGTTTGTAAATAGCGAATGGAAACTTCAACTTACAGTTAAAACAATAACATGGAAGTTTAACAATGGCGTATGAAAATTGAAAGTGAAAAGAGTAGCGTCTGAAAAATGAAAGTGAGAACAAGAGATATGAATAGAGAGATATAGATAGAGAGATATACATAAAGAGATATGTTACGTCACTGACGCTATAAAACCGGAAGTAAATATTTTAAAAACTTTCAAAGGCGCGAATGTAATATAAAAAGCATAATTTATTTTAATAATAATTATTAATAAAAAAATCAAATGAACAGCCTATTATTTGTCCGAGGTCAAATTATTCATGCATCACAAGTATAAAAGCAATTGGTGAAGCCTTTTTCGCGTGAAAAGTGAACACGCACAGATCTCTATTTTATATATATATATATATATACATATACACACACATTCATACATATAATGTAT
>NC_068982.1:53983387-53989450 GCF_001194135.2 Octopus bimaculoides | reverse complement strand
ATATATATATATATATATATATATATACATATATATGCACAATACACACACACAGAGACGCACAGAGACAAATATATAAACATACATGCGCACACACAAACACACTTATAAACTTATAGGTGTGTGTATGTGTGTCAAACGATGCATTAAAAATCCGTGTAATCCCCGTGGCTAAGAGATAGATGTGACAGAATTTGCGGCTAGCATTGTTTGAAGGGGTAGCTAGAATTTGCTACCTGGCTTTGACCTTTGACTGTGACGAAGCTTCAGAATTTAACTGTCCATCATACCTAGATGTTGATATGTATTACAAAATTATATAAATCTATAATGTAGGGAGATCAAGTACTCTTAGAGGGATGTAAGTTTCGGTAGATTACAGCAGTTAATTTGACTCCAATATTACATAGCTCGGAGGAGCTGAGTTCCACAAAGGATGCTCTACGTCAGTGATAGCTAATCTCGGAGTAATTATCCTAATTGGGATAAAGATTGCATTTGGCTGGAAAAATATCGATGGCACATGTGAGAAGAGTCCCTTGTCACATGTCAACTTCCACGCCTAGTAGAGACCCAAGTATAGAAAAAATTGCATTCCAGGAGTTCTTGTTGTATATATTTGCGCTTTGTTCTTCACTAGAGCTGATGCTAATACATGATTGTAATCGAAGTAAGTTATGCAAGAGATTATTATAGACTCTGAAGGCGAGGATAATCCTCAGAAGGAAAAAGTTTTTCTACTTTTTAAGTCTATCTGCGCTGCTGCCTGCTCTAACTCAATCGCCTTGATAAAATTACATCGGTGGTCTGTGAATTAAGCAAACAACATTACCTTCTTTATTTCGCGGATGAACTAAGGAGCGTAACATGAATAAGGTACAAGCAATTGATAACAGAAGTGACAGGCTATGTTGCACTTGCTTCTGGCTCAAATTTTCCAGCCGAATCCAAGTGCAGTTCTGAAAGTAATAATATTTTGGAATCAGTTTTATAAGTCTTTTCAGTTGTTTGGACTGAAAAAATATGAACAAAAATGCAAGTGAGTTATCCCTGTTTGTTTCCAATGATGATAAGCTTGAGTATAAACTATGTACCAACAGAAGTAATCTGAAACTTTTAAGTATGAAGCAGTTCAATAAGCACTTAGCAATAATTATAGCTTCCTGATAAGGCAGTTCAAGTTGATCGAGGGGCACAAATGGGTATCCGTTCCTTATTTTAACGATTCAAGTAATATTTTAGGCTAGTTTTAAGGCTTAATTCGTTAATGATAACAAAACTGTTGACGCTTTTCTGTTTGATATGCTAGCCAATTTTCACTTTTATAATAACTACGTAATTAATTATATTTGCAACTCTAGCGCAATAATGTACACCGATTCTATTGTCAAAACTTTTTCAGAGACTTCAAGGGTGTATTTCTTTTGGTTCCATAATAAAATATTTTGTGCACCTGTCATCCACTTAAGTTTCAAACTGAGAATTAAAAGTTCGATAGTAACTACTCTAACGATAGTCTTTTCAATCGACCTTCATAAGTTTTTCAGTCACTCTCACATCTCCTTTTCTCATTAATTTTTTTATTCAAAACCAATAATTTCATTTTCTTTTCACAATTCTGTGACTGTTCAAAACTAACTAGCCATACACTCGGTGCCCATAACGATTTCGGAATAAAATTCCTTCCTTCAGATATTCTTAGATGGAGTCGGTTTTTCAGAATATCTGAAGAAGGAATTTTATTCTGAAATATCATAGACAATGGATGACTAAATTACAACAGGTATATAGCACATTGTTTGTATTATAGTGCATTGTTGTACCATTCAAAGCTTTTTATTCTTTACAAACAATACACAATGCTTCAAGCGAACTACAATACTCTCATATATTTTATAATTAATAACTTCGTAGTTTTTATGATGAAGGATCACATACGATTTATGCCCAATACTAAGTTGTATATATTTCACTCCTATTAGTAATGTAAAATTAATAATTTCGAGCACAAACACAGGGTTACAAACATCAGATTGGGTTAGGTCATTTATAATGACACATCCTTGACTAATACTCTATTTTTGACGATCCCGAGAAGAATGAAAAGTAAAGTCGACTTCGGTGGTATTTGAACTCAGAACATAAATAAGTGGTAGAAACACTTCAAAGTATTTTATCCGATGCTCTAAAACCTCTACGAAAACATCATCTTTGTAAACTTAAAAAATAACAACGTGATCAAGAATTCTCATGAAAAAATTTTAACACTCGTATTTGTTAAACTACACAGACGTCCGTCCTTAGGTCAATGGGATCCTAAGGCTTATGTCATATCACGGTTGGTGTACCACAGATCAGTAGATGACACCAAGACAAGAGCTGTTTTATACTCTCTCTCTCTGAACACAAATTATGCCTGACCGTTTATGAACATTTTTGTGACACTTGTAATTTATGGCATTTAGTAAGTAGGTAATTACTTTTAATTCGGCAAAATACATGATTACCGTCTTCTTTACTTACTTGATAATTATATTTTATGATAATTAGTGAATGCAAACTGCACTGTGCAACCGTGTAATACATTGTCACATTGTTAAATAAAGTATTTTGTTTTATTGCACCAATTAAACATAGTTGTAATGGTCGGCTATAATCCCGTTAATGTCTTAACTAACTATTAGTCAGCTTGGGTGTGGTATATATATATATATATATATATATATATATATATATATATATATATACGCGTGTGTGTGTATGTGTGTGTATTGAGAGAGAAGATATGGGGGATGGTAATCATTTTATTAACTCTGACACCTAAAAACTTACTCGTGCATCCCTGCATTACGATAGCTGTATTAATGTTCGTTTTTAATTTTCTTTTTTTTTGTTTTGTTTTATTTGGGCCATTTAAGAAAGTTCAAGCTACAAAACAAGATTCTGGCATAAGCATTATACTAACTTTTGTATGGAAGAGAGGAAGTCGATTCGGATATAATAAATATTGCAAATTCTGGTGCAAGGCCTGCAATTTCAGGTAGAGGGATTTTGTCGATCACGTCAACTCTAGTGTTCAAATGGTACTTATTCAATCTACTCCATAAAGATGAAAGACAAAGTCAACCTCGGCGGATTTGAACTCAAATCCTAAAGAGACGGATGAGGTGCCGCTAAACATGGCTCAAAGTATAATATTCTTCAAATTTGAGGGAGGGGTTTTGTCGATTACGTCAACACCAGTGTTCAAGTGATACTTATTTAATTGACCCCCTAAAGGATGAAATGCAAAGTTGACCTCGGCGGATTTGAACTCAAAACATAAAGGGCCTGAAGAAATGGCGCTGAGCATGGTTTAAGGTATAATATTGGTTTCAAATTTTGGCGCAAGGCCATCGATTTTGGGGAAGGGTTAAAGCCGATTACATCAACCCCCAGGGCTCAACTGGTACTTTTATCGACTCTGAAAGGATGAAAGGCAAATCAACCTCGGTGGAATTTGAGCTCAGTATTGTAAAGACGGACGAAATGCCGCTAAGCATTCTGCCGGACGTGCTAACGATTCTACCAGCACGCCGCCTTATGTCTAAAGTATAATATTAATTTCAAGTTTTAGCACAAGGCCAGCAATTTAGGGTGAAGGGATAAGTCGATTACTTCGACCCCAATGCTCAACCAGTACTTATTTTATCGCCCCCGAAGGATGAAAGGCAAAGTAATTAGGCATTTTGCCCGTCGAGCTAAGAATTTTGTCAGTTCGCTGCCTTGTGTTTAAAGTATAATATTGATATTCTTTGATTCAATCTTCTAAAGTTTATCTGAAAAATTCGGTCGTCAGCATTTGAACCCATATTCGTAGCACACGAAATCAAACTCCATATGACAGTATATCGATTAGAATTACGTCGGTATTAAAATATTCATTGATGTCGAATCTCGTCGCAGCCAAACATCGGCTTTCATCCATCCGGATGTTTATACTTCTAAAATGTAGGACATTATTACGCTTTTAACTTTTTTTTATATACTTTACAGTCTTACTTACGGAGTATGTAACCTTGATATTTCAGTTACATAGAAACATTTTAAATGTGAAGCAATACAAAGAAGAAATTGTTGTTTCTTGTCTTCCATGATATTTGAAACCGTGTACATACTTTTCGAAAATATGACTTTTAATGTAAACTGTATTAACAAGTGTTCCAAATATATCTATACTATTTTACACACACACACACACGCATACTACGCGCGCACACAGACACACAAACACACACACACACACACACCACACACACTGTCTCTAACTTCTTCACACACGCAAACACTCTCTTTCTCTCATACAAACTCTCTCTCTCCCTAACACACAAACCTCTCTCTCTCTTTCTCCCTCACACACATAAACACTCTTTCTCTCCCTCACACACAAACTCTTTCTCTCTCTCACAACACATACCCTTTCTCTCTCACTCTCCCTCATAACAAACACTCTCTCTCTACCTAACACACTCAAACCTCTCTCTCTTCCTCACACACAAACACACACTCTCTCCCACGCACACACAAACTCTCTCTCACACATTTACACACACTCACACACACGCACACAAACTCTGTCTCTGTCTTGCACAAACTTTCTCTTTCTCGCTCATACACACACGCACTCTCTCTCTTTCACACAAATTCTCTCTCCCCCTCACACACGCACACACACGCACACACACACACACACACACACACACACACACACACACACACACAGAGCTTTAGAAGTGTAAACAACATGAGATAACGAAAGAAAATATTCTTTCTATCTTCTATGGTATTTGAAACTACTTACTAACATCTTAAGACAATTTTTTTTCATGTGAATTTTAATTTTGGTTTCTAATTTGATACAAAGCCAAGAATTATGAGGGTGGTTGTTTAGCCGATGCCATCAACCCCAGTACTTGATTTGTACTTTAATTTCTCGACTCCGGAGGCAATACTGAAAGGTAGTGCTGACCTTTGACGGGATTTGAACTCGATGATAATCTTTGATCCCGACATCATTCCTACTGTCCTATGGCATTTGATTTCGTTCCCTACAAGCATGAGTTCATATATAAACTAGGCTGAATTTGTCTTGTACACTTTAGAAGATCTATTTAATGAATATCAATATTATACCTTAATCGAGTACAGTTCTTGTGTAAATACGTACACAAATCCAGGCGAGGACTGTATAAGAAGAACTATGATCTCTGATCTACAGGGTGTGCACAAAATCTGGGTAAATAAAATTATAATATAAACAATTAAATATAAGAAATAAAAATTTCTTAAAGTATGTGTTAATCCGCATGTGGGTAAATGTAGTAAATAAAATCATAATATAAACAATTACATGTAAGAAATAATAATTTCTTAAATCTCATGTACCCAGACTTTGTGGACACCCTGTATATCATTCCTGCTATTGCTATTTCGTCTTATTATGACACGTCATAAAAAGGCGGCGAGTTGGTAGATTCATCAGCACACCTTACAAAATGTTTAGCAATATTTCTTCCAGCTGTTCGTTCTGAGTTCAAATCCAACCGGTGGCAAATTTGCCGTGCATCGTTTCGGATTCGATAATATATAGTACCGAATTCTGCCACGGTCGACATTTGCGTTTCATACTTTCGGTGGAGAATGAAATGAAAACTAGTTGAACACTTGGGTAGATGTAATCAATTTATCCCCGTCCTCGAAATTGCTGACATTATACGTCGAAGACGACGTATGACCGTTCAGCTTCTGCCGAACGACCTGCACAAATGATTTGTTTATAGCGATCAGATGTTCGTGCTGCAGATGTTCGTGTACACTCTCTCCATCAAATCGACGTTGTCTGTATAGGTGCATGGTCTACCACGCGTCAGGTGTCGAAGAGATCGCAGAACAACGTGAAATGAAGTGTTTTGCTCTTGAAAACAACTCACCACCCGCTCTAGGAATTGAAATCACAATCTCCATGCGCCACGTGTGTGTGTGTATATATATATATATATATATATATATATATATATATATATG
>NC_068982.1:53980790-53982929 GCF_001194135.2 Octopus bimaculoides | reverse complement strand
ATATATATATATATATATATATATATATATATATATACACACACACACACACACACACACATATACATGTGTGTGAGTGCGCGCATATATATGCGTGTGTGTGTGTATGCTTATATGTATGTATGTGTATATTTGGTTCAAGTGCGGGTGAGTTAAACACAGACACAGAATGGACGGAGATGAGACAAAATGAGAGCGAAGGGCATTTAATGCACTCAACTTTGTAATGACGGACTTATTAGTCATAGTAATTTCGACTGTTAGTCATAATAATGACTAATTTCTAGTTTACACATAACACACGTTCACGTAAATAAACACACGAAAAGAAAATCCCAGCAGTTATTTATGGATATACGCAACTACATTCGCAGCTCTCTTTCTCATCGTACATACATACATACATACATATATTATCTTTCAGTCACTTGCTTCTTTCAATTATATGACTGCGGCTATGCTGGGACACGGCCTTGGAGGGTTTTTTAGTTGGACAAATTGATTCCAGGACTTATGTTTTATTAAGCCTTGTAATTATTCTATCGGCTCTTTTGTCGAGCAGCTAAGTTACCGGTTGTCACGTGGTGGTGGTGGCGACAAACACTGACACACATACACACACACACACACACACACACACATATATATGTAACTTAGGTGGTTTCGAGTTACATCTTTTTCGACTTTTTACGAGCTGCTGCTGGAGACGATTTCGCCTCCCAGTTTCTGTTTCTGGCTGAGTCATCAAATCATCAAACATTTGTGGAAAGGAATAAATGCTTAATGTTTTTAAAAGTACCTGGGTTGTATATATAACTTGTTTGTTTCTATGTTCAGCTATACTTAAAACAATTTTACATTAATCTGACGGATTGCTCTATACTTTTGTAGGGTACAAATTTATTATTCTTAAACAAGAGTATTATTAACAGTGGTTTCGTAGTTTCGGCCAATTAAGCTATCGTCGAACTCCAGTGCATTGAAGTTAATCTTGGCTCTATATAGTCACTGTTGAGATAAAGACTTCCTCGGGTATGTAGGTTTGAGTGGAGTGGCAGTTATTTGGTGGGTTGTTATTGAATAGTGTTTTGAAGAAATTTTGTTGATTAAATTTGAGGTTACATTATGATATAGAACTTTTACATGCATGTAGAACTTTGTAAGTAGATATGTATATTTAGGCGTGCTTCTTTCAGATCATAGGTTGTTTTTTTTTAAAACATGGGTTCAAAAGCATGGGTTCTGAAATCATGGGTTGTTTTTTAAAAAGGTTGTAGGTAGGTAGAGGATGTGTCACTAGTCTTAGTCATTTTTTGTTTTATTGGATTTAAGTTTTTAAAATCTTAGTAATTGGACGTGTCAACTTTTTTGCAATGGAATGTTTTAAGAGTTCTACTGGTGCATCCTTTACGTACCTACATCTTTTTTGCTAAACCCTAAAAACAATTCCGAGATCTGAGGGGTAAGCACTTAAATACACAGTTCTACACAAGCAAAACAGAACCCAAAATTTACTCAAAATTTCCCCAAAGCACCTCTTTATCACAACCTACTCTATAACCTGATTACCACTCCACTCAAATCCACATACCTAAGGAAGTTTTTAACTCAACAGGTACAAAATAAAGTGAAGATAAATTTCAATACATCACAATCTGACGATGGCTCAGCTGGCCGACACTGTGAAGCCACTGTCAGTAATACTCTTGTATTGAACTCCAAACGTTACTAGAATTGTTTTAATAGCCCAAAACAGCTAGTGCCCTCATGAAAAGTACGAATAGCATACTTTGTAATTTATCTTTCATTCACCTTACTCGACCTGGAAGCCAACTTTTGCCGAACAGCTACCAACTCAAATGGCTATCGGTGATAAAGAGCAACAACACCATTAACACACTCGGCAAATTTCCCACGTACCAGCTAGACCACCCATTCCACCCATCCCAAGCAATCGAGAACTGAACCACAAACTATCCAGACTGAAACAGTCAATCTCTAACATTTGAGATGTTAGAGATTGACTTTCTCTTTCTCTCTCATACACACACGCACTCTCTCTCTTTCACACAAATTCTCTCTCCCCCTCACACACGCACACACACGCACGCACGCACACACACACACACACACACACAC
>NC_068982.1:53979968-53980686 GCF_001194135.2 Octopus bimaculoides | reverse complement strand
ATATACATATATATATTTATGACAGCTTTCAGTTTCCATCCACCAAATCCACTCACAAGGCTTTAGTCAGCTCGAGGCTATAGAAGATATTTGCTCAAGGTGCCACGCAGTGGGACTGAACCCAAGTTTCTTACCACCACACAGCCACACCTTAGCTTATGGCCACATTTATGTATGTTCACACACAGTCGCACACACACATGTTAAAAATGGAAAACGGTGTTGTCAAAGTTCAACCACCGGAAGAATTTTTATTAACAGAAAAAAAACCCCAATTATTTTTAAAGTTTACTGCAAAAAAGAATGGAAGATCGAGCGAGTGAGCGAAGAAAGAATTGAACAATGTCTAAAGCTCATTTGGCAGGACATTACCTATCTAGCAAGAGGCAAGAAATTTGGTACCATTGAGGTACATTTAAAAAACATTGAATCTGCACAAGTGCACTCTGTAAAATCCTTGGAAACCGAGGATATAATTTTAATACCGATTTACATGGGGATGAGGACATCCAATGTAAAAATAACAAAGGTCCCACCTCAAATTGACCCAATGTGGTTGATGGCGGCGGTCCTGGCAAAGAAGGTAGATGAGGTAAATATACTTCAAGCTACCGTCACCGAAAAACCATATTGGATAGGCCACACGGTCCACTTATTAATTCAAGGAGAACAGGCTGTAATTGAACAACTTCCAGAAAAAATAGAAGTTGGGGAGGAG
>NC_068982.1:53971868-53975874 GCF_001194135.2 Octopus bimaculoides | reverse complement strand
GGAGCGTGGCCTGATCATCGCTTCATTTGTGTTGTCTAACGTTCTGTTAATATCATTCGATTTTTCTATTTTATATAATTTTTAAAGTCATGTTTTATGTAAACCATTCGCATTACTGATCCCAATCAGTTGTTTTGTACCATTCTATGTTTGGCTCCCTGTGGGCAATAAAGAAATTGGTATTTCGTCTGCCGCTACGTCCTGAGTTCAAATTCAGTCGAGGTCGACTTTGCCTTTCATCCTTTCGGGGTTGATTAAATAAGTACCAGTTACGCACTGGGGTCGATATAATCGACTTAATCTGTTTGTCTGTCCTTGTTTGTCCCCTCTGTGTGTAGCCCCTTGTGGGCAGTAAAGAAATAAGAATATTTAAGACGTTCAACAACATGGACATGAATATACGGTTCATTATAGAACATCCCGATAACACTGGATCCCTATCGCTGCTCGACTTCCGACAGAAGATAACGGAAGAAAGAGAGATTTACACCGAGTTCTGCAAGAAAGCAGCCAGTAGAGATATGTTTGTTCACTACAATTAAGCCATTCCACTCGGTGCCAAAATAGGATACGCCAGAAACGAACTTACACGCATTCAGAGCAAGTGCAGCAGGACAGAGGAGAAGGTGGCCTACACCACACGCTTCATAGAGGTATTGAAAACCAACGGGTACCCTATATCTATTGTGAATCGGCTTAAGTACCCGAGACGATAAACGCCAAACACACAGAAAACCCAGCAACACATGCTTCCTTAAAATACTCCATTTTAACGAGAGGATAACTACAGCCATCCGAAGAGACATAAGAAGCGAAGGATTAGACATACAACTAGCCCACTCCGGCCCCTCTCTGAGAAGACACCTAGCAAAGAAACGAGCAAGGGACAGCAATCAATGCACACTAGCTAACTGCCCCATCCGTGACACAGATTTATGCCAGCAGGTAGATGTTGTATATCGAATCCAATGTAACAAATGCAACAATTTCTATGTGGGTAGCACAAGACCATTACACATTCGCATCAAAGAACTTTTTAAACACGCGAGCGTCCTCCTTCAGAAAACATCTAGACAGATGCCAGACAAAAACATGACAGTCACAACTGAAGCCAATAAGAGAAATTTAGGAAATTAAAGAATGAAGGAGGCTTTCCTCATAGACAGACTAGGGGCCCCAAAATAACAACAGGTTGGAAATTAACAATCACTATAATATTGAACATCGACATCCAGCATGCACGATGGTAACATGCTCATGTAACAAAACGTTATATAGAAAAAAAATACACGAATAATCCGTTGGAAGCTGCGCTGCGGATATGCCAACACACACGAGCTCGAAACATGACCGCCCTCACGCACTTCTCATGAGGAATTCCGGGAAGAGCATCGTAGACCACTGCAGGGACGTTTCCGTCAAATTTCAGTAACCGTTGGAAAACTGACTATAACAATGACTCCAATAATTCTTAGCAACATCCGAAGAAGGAATTTTTATATTCCGAAATATCGTATTGGATTACGACTAATTAAATTATATATAACAGTTATTATAGTCCACTCTGCATTGTTGTGCCATTCCACACACGTTACATTTCACAAACAATACCCAATGCTTCCAGCGAACTACAATACCCTCTTATATATGCGTGTGTATATATGTGCATAATGTGTGTGTTTATGTGTGTGTTTGTGTGTGTTTATGTGTGTGTTTGTGTGTGTGTGTGTGTGTGTGTGTGTGTGTGTGTGTGTGTGTGTGTGTGTGTGTGTGTGTGTGTGTGTGTGTGTGTGTGTGTGTGTGTGTGTGTGTGTGTGTGTATAACTAGTTGTAAAATCTCACGAAGACACCAGAGTAGTAACTATACTAAACAGTAAAGTCAAACAGTAAAACCAGTCGCCACATCAAAGTGACTGTTGAATGTTACTACTAGTTTAACCACAGGCAGATTCTCCGCCACCTGGCTATCGATCTTTCTGTTTTGCTTCTTCGATAAATGCAAATTTTCATCTCTTCCACTATGAACCCCTAATGACTCCTATCTATGTTAATGCCCCTCTATCCTGTAAGGCGGGTAAAAATCTGCATGATCACAGTTAATGGCACTTATTTTCTCTTCTAATACACAGATCAGCATTTTTAAAAGACCCGTTATATATATATGCTAACGACAATAACAGTACGTCATTAATTAGTTCCAAGAACTTGTATACTGTATCAAATCGGTTTCAAACTTTGGCAGAAGGCCAGTAATTTTAGGGGAGCGGGCAGGTCGATTACATCGATCATAAGTACTCGACTGGTTATTTTATTTTATTGACTCCGAATGGAAGAAAGACAAAGTTGACCTCGTCGGAATCTGAACACAGAACGTAAAGATGGACGAAATGCTGTTAAGCATTTTGACCAACAAACTAACGAGTCTGCCAACTCGCAGCCTTACAGTGTCAAATATTAACATCGCAGTTCTTTATATGCGGTGAGACCGAACATCTACGTGACCGCTTTTCGCGAATAACTTCGTTATGTAGGAATTAGCATTGACGTAATCTACAAGCATGCATACAGTCATGTTAACTCATCCGGCCATTCCCCTCAGTAGTTCCTCTGTATAGAGTTATCTTGCATCTCGGCCCAGAAACACAGATAGGAAAAAGGTCATTGTTTCTCTCGGTACTTTTTTGAAGGCACTGAAAAACACGTCACATAGTCCTAGTAAGATATATGCATATTATGTGTGCGTGCGTGTGTGTGTCTGTGTGTATACAGAGAGAGAGAGAGAGAGAGAGAGAGAGAGAGAGAGAGAGAGAGAGAGAGAGAGAGAGAGAGAGAGAGAGAGAGAAACAGTAACACGCATGACTATCTTTGTATATGTCTGTCTATCTGTCTGTCTGTCTATCTATCTATCTATCTATCTATCTATCTATCTATTTTTTTATCTTCATTAGACTGCGGCCATGCTGGGGCACCGCCACGAAGGAGTTTTAGTCGAATGTATCAACTCTAGTTATTTATTTTTCTTTGTAAAGCCTGGCACTTATTGTATCGGTCTCTTTTTGCAAAACCGCTAATTCATAAATATTTTTCGTCTTCATTCAAATAACACTAAAAAGTATTCTTTTCTTTTATTCTTTTACTTGTTTCAGAATGCAGCCATGCTTGGGCACCGCCTTTAATCGGGCAAATCGCCCCCAGGACTTATTCTTTGTAAGCCTAGTACTTATTCTATCGGTCTTCTTTGCCGAACCGCTACATTACGTAGTCGTAAACACACCAGCATCGGTTGTCAAGCGATGATGGGAGTGGACAAACACACACACACATACACACGCACATATACGACGAGCTTCTTTTAATTTCCGTCTATCAAATCCACTCACAAGGCTTTGGTCGGCCCGAGGCTATAATATAAAAATAAATGATCGATTTTATCTGACAACATAAATGTGTACGACAAACTCGATAGAACGACAAATTAAATGCACAGAGGTACTATGTTATTAAAATTCTGAGTTCAAATCCTGAAGTCGACTTTGCTTTTCTTCGTCTCCTCGGAGTCGATAAAATATTTATCAATTTTCACTCAAGTTTTAAGTTTATATAATATATGCAACCCACCTGGGTGGAGGCGCAATGGCCCAGTGGTTAGGGCAGCGGACTCGCGGTCATAGGATCGCGGTTTCGATTCCCAGACCGGGTGTTGTGAGTGTTTATTGAGCGAAAACACCTAAAGCTCCACGAGGCTCCGGCAGGGGATGGTCGCGAACCCAGCTGTACTCTTTCACCACAACTTTCTCTCACTCTTACTTCCTGTTTCTGTTGTGCCTGTAATTCAAAGGGTCAGCCTTGTCACACTGTGTCACGCTGAATATCCCCGAGAACTACGTTAAGGGTACACGTGTCTGTGGAGTGCTCAGCCACTTGCACGTTGATTTCACGAGCAGGCTGTTCTGTTGATTGGATCAACTGGAACCCTCGACGTGGTAAGCGACGGAGTGCCAACAAA
>NC_068982.1:53968963-53970510 GCF_001194135.2 Octopus bimaculoides | reverse complement strand
ATATATATATATATATATATATACTCATATATATATATATATATATATATATACTCACACATATGCATACATATATTCATATACATATACACACACACACATATACACACACATACACAATACACATACACAAAACACTCATACACACAGACATATTCGCACACATATATTTATGCATTCATACGCAACACTGTGTGTGTGTGGGTTTGATTCATTCATTAATAGCTTCATGTATAGAACTGCTTACGCATGCAAATAAACATACTCACACACACACGCACGGGCACGCACGCTTATCGTCAAGGTATGCGTGTATACACGTACAGACATTGTGGTATATGTGGAGGCATGTATTTTTCTGGACCTGTCCTTACGTATTCAGGATAAGGGTGCAATGACAAAATTACAAGGAATGCATAGTAGTAGTAGTAGTAGTAGTGCTGACTGTGGTGTTGTTTGGAGCAGTAGTTGTAGTAGCCGTGATAGAAGTAGTAGTGATTTGTATTATCACGTGTCCCTCTTACGAGATATATTTCAGTATACGTAGTTGTTGCTTATGTCTAACTCCAGGTTAGTCTTGTTTGAGAAGACATAGCACCAAAAGTTTTCTAGACACAGCACACCTGAGACCAATTATCTAAGGTGCCCTCGTTTTTAAAAAACCATAGGATATAATTCGTGGATTGATAGAAATTAGTTCTTGTAGGTCAAATGATCATATACAGACTTGAATCAATTACTGACTCGAATTCACTTAGTTGTTGATGATAGGCAGGTATATAAAGATATCTTGTTATATTCTTCTTATATTCTTCTAGGTTTTGAGTTGTAAGGCCCCATATTCTATTACGTTTCTCTTTTCAGGTCATACAAACTAATTATCTCTATTTCCACGTCTTCGTAAGTGGAAAGTTATTTCATTTCTATGAGAGATACCATTGTTCATTGGAAGAGATATTTTGATTAAAAGACAATTCCGTCCTTTTCTATCTGGACGTGAGGATTGACATAACCTAAATTAGGTGACTTTGTTATTCTCCGAGGCCTTTTTATTGGGGTGCTTTTATAGAAGCTCCTTTCAGTTTGGTTTTACGATAAACTAGTATAGTCTCTTGTATATATAAATACTCAAACCTTGTCATGCCTGTAAGTATATTTCTTTGGTAGGACTGAGCAACCAGAACAAAATGTGGTTAATCGTTTTCCTTTTTTTTTTTTTAAACCAAACTTCGTATACCCTGTGATTATTTAATATATATTTTATAGCATATATTTAGTAGTTTCTACATATTTAGTAGTTTCAGTCGCAATCAAAAATCTTTCAATTTTAGTCTTGAGTGATGTGCTTTTGAACTACTGTTGCAATTTTTATTTACGTATTTCCACCCTGTTCCGTTTCACTAGGGCCAATTCTTACAATCGATTTAGCAGGGCGTTCAGCAGTACCATTTTTAGCTTAGTTGTTAACTTTTTCAATTTTCGCTTTGGTTTCTCTTTTCTTCAACCAATGTACAATTTTGTACATTTACAAAATGATTCTTTCATCA
>NC_068982.1:53961007-53963093 GCF_001194135.2 Octopus bimaculoides | reverse complement strand
TATATATATATATATATATATATATATATATCATACATATATAAGCGCAGGCGTGGCTGTGTGTTAAGAAGCTTGCTTCCTAACCACATGATTCCGGGTTCAGTCCCACTGCGTGGCACCTTGGATAAGTGTCTTATATTATAGCCTCGGGCTGACCAAAGCCTTGTGAGTGGATTTGGTAAGCGGAAATTGAAAGAAGCCCATCGTATTTATACGTATGCGTTTATGTGTCTGTATTTGTCCCTCTACTATCGCTTGACAACCGATGTTGGTGTATTTACGTCCTCGTAATCTAGCAGAATAGGTACCAGGCTTATAAAGAATAAGTCCTGGAGTCGACTAGTTCGTCTAAAGGCGGTGCTCCAGTATGGCTGCAGTCAAATGACAAACAAGTAAAAGAATAAAAGAATATGTACATACGTACATATACATGTGTGTTTGTGTGTGTGTGTGTGTGTGTGTGTGTCTGTCTGTCTGTTTGTATGCATGTTTAATAAATGCTAACGTGCGAAACTCTGGGCCCTTCATTCCGTCAGTTGCTTCTGCTAAATATTAATAAAATAATAATAATAATAATAATAATAATAATAATAATACCAACAACAACAATAATAATAATAATAATAATATTAATAAAATAATAATAATAATAATAATAATGATATATACTGTCTGTGTGTCAGTGTGTGTGTGCGTATGTGTATATGTACTTACACTGAGAGAGAGAGGGAGAGAGAGAGAGGGAGAGAGAGAGAGAGAGAGAAATCATGTTGGATGCAATGAACACACGTCTGATTTTAATCGGTAACATAAACACCTACTGACAGACAGACAGAAACACGCACACACACACACACACACACACAAACACACACAGAAAACTGTCTACCTACCTACCTACATACAAACATACATATATGTATACATACACGAAATCTTGAAATAAAACTGAACAATGACATATATACATACATACATACATACTTATATATATATATATATATGTATATGTATATATATACATATTCTCGTGTCATCCAAAAAGTAATATATAAGTGCACCGAACGACCTTTGTTTCCTCCACCACAGCCCCCATTCGACTTCCTTCACCCTTCACTCTTCTCTCCCATTCTCCTCCTCTAGAACAAACACTCCCAACAATTGTGTCACTCTCTGCTTGACAGCTCACTTTATGACTCTTACAGGTCTTATCACAAATATTGTGCCGCCGCCATTGCACTTGGCTACCCCGCCTCGATTACTCATACCTCTACCACGACTACTGTCGACAATTAACCTCTAACCACCAAAATCATGGCCGAATGCTGCCGAACGCCACCGAATGTCACCGAAAGCAAATGAACGCAAAAGAATGCAGTCTCATTTCTTCCCGATGGATGACACCGACGTGTCCGGTCATGGCCCTTTATTTCATTGATATTGAGTGCAACAAGGAAGCCTACGTTGGCATTCGATTTGCTTGAAATAGCAGTTAGACTACATTTAAATCATCGATTGATCGTAAAGAAGGAGAGCACACGATTGCAGCGTGAAGGTACAAGCTAACAATTTACAATTGCACTAAGACCGTTAACTTCACTAAACATTATATGTTGTCGAAATGTCTGTCGCTAAACTGCGATCTGGTTACCAACAGAATTTGTGCCGAAAAATAATGTTGGCGCAAGCTTAGCTGCTTGGTAAGAACCTTGCTTCCCCACCCACATGGTTCCGGATTCAGCGCCACTATGTGGCACTTTGGGCAAGTGTCTTCTGCTTTAGCCTCCGGCTGACCAAATACTTGTGAATGGATTTGGTAGACGGAAGCTAAAAGAAGCACGTCGTGTATGCATATATATATATATATATTCGACAGGCTTCTTTCAGTTTCCGTCTACCATATCCATTCACAAGGCTTTGGTAAGCTCGAGGCTATAGTAGAAGATGCTTGCCCAAGGTGCCACGCAGTGGGACTGAACCCAGAAACATTTCGGTTGTAAGCATGCTTCTTACCACGCAGCTATGTCTGCGCATGTATATATATATATATATATATATAAATTATTATAATTATATATATATATAT
>NC_068982.1:53960103-53960880 GCF_001194135.2 Octopus bimaculoides | reverse complement strand
ACACACACACACACACACACACACACACACACACACACACACACACACACATACATATATATATATATATAGTTTGTGTAGCAGCAACACTGAAACTGGAAGCAGGATAATAATCTAATTCTACACTTTATCACATTCAGGAATATAAACACGTTTTATAAGCAGAACACACGCGGAGTCAAAAAGAAACACTCCATTTCACCGGCACTGCGTGAACGACAGTGCTCTCTCTCCCTAGCGTGTAGCTTCCTATGTCGGACATGTGTGCATGAGCGCAACAGCCAAAGACCGCGTCGCTGGAACTGTGAAGCGCACAGTTCTAAACAAGGATTTTTGTATTTTTTTCATGAATTAGGGGATGGCTACTGACATTAAGCGTAAGGATTGTATAATGTACAAGCATAAAGAAAAAATTAGAGAAAAAAAAGGACTCATTATATTGAATGTTATCGATAATATCGAGTGGAAATAAGAAGGGTGTTTCCGTTCCACAGTGCCTATACACGAGCCGCCACTGTATATATATTTATGTGTGTGTGTGTGTCCGTAATTAGCGGTTCGACGCAAGAAACCGATAGAATAAGAACGAGGCTTAACAAAAAAAAAAAAAGATACTGGAGTTGACAGATTCGACCAAAAGTTCTTCAAGGTAATGATGCCCCAGCATGGCCGCAGTCTAATGACTGAAACAAGTACAAGATAAAAGATAAAAGACAGTCTTAGATCCCTAAAAAGACAAGTGTCAACCCAACTTTCAGAAATATATTTTTTAATGAA
>NC_068982.1:53958068-53959167 GCF_001194135.2 Octopus bimaculoides | reverse complement strand
GAAGGGAGTGTGATTCAGCAGGAGGACTTAAACGACACGCAAAGGTACATGGAGCCCAATTACAACAACAGCCAGCTATTGCCAGTAAAGGTTTTGGATGCCAACTCTGTGCAAGACTTTGTAGATCTTTGGCTAGGCTAAAAAGTTACATTCGATCACAGCACCGGTAAGTTAAGCTTCGTGCAATGGCCATACTCGATAACGAGGGGGCAGCCATTATGTATGTATGTATGTATGTATGTATGTATAAGATGTGCGTCAATATGTGTGTATGTGCGTCCACCATTTTTTTTTTCCACATTAAATTTCAGTATAAACGGTGGTAGTATTGGTGGGGGTAACACATGTGTAAGTATACCAAAGACGAAATGATCATGACAGTAATGTTTTTGATCATCTACCTGCTCAATCAGAGTTGACCCGTGTTTAAGCAACACATTTACAGACAGTAGGAGCCGTGTTTCGAAATAACAAGAATAAGAGAGCGCCAACCACCGTTCATAATAGCCAGAGGGAACTATTTTAAAAGAGTCACCGCCCTTCTATAACATCAGAACCATTAGGATCATACCTATACAGTCACCACCACCACCACCATGACAATCATCATCATCACAAGGACGACGATGACGACGACGACCACCACCACCAGTCTGCCTCATACTTCTACAGAACCATATTTCACCCACCACAACCATCAACACTACAATTATGCTACTATGCAACCATACCACCACCACCACCACCACCACCACCACAATCAAAAACAATGTCAGTCACAGGTTGTTCAGCAATCGAACGGGGAAACCTGTACATGGTAACCTAATACGCTAGAAATAGCAGTTAAATTTTCCACAAAGCATATCCAATCGTCTGGTATAATCATATAAACACAGTCTATAAAACAAAAAAGCAAAAAAAATAGAGAAAAGTTGGTTATAGAGCGTCTTTAATCTTCTGTTGATCAGAGCTAACTCGGGCTAAACAACAACATTAATGTCAAAACCAACATCACCACCACCACCACCACCACCACCACAACCAGCACCACCACCACTACCACCACCACCACAACCACCACCACCACCACCACCACCAC
>NC_068982.1:53949677-53957630 GCF_001194135.2 Octopus bimaculoides | reverse complement strand
TACTACTACTACTACAACTACCACCACCACCACCACTACCACCGCTACTTCCATCATTATTAATATAACAACCAGCAGCGGTCATCTATGCTAACACAACAAACCACTACTATTATCCCAGCCGTCACCACAATCATCACCAATGCAGCTCTCCCCATCAACACTATTAGTCCTTATTAGCGTCCCCCATAAATCAACGACAAAATGTATGTGGTTGCTTGACCTCCAGGAAATAACAGCTAATTCTTCCTCAAACCACATTATGCAGACTTAAAATTGGACATAACATATAATATCGAGTGGAAATAGGGGAGAGTTTCCGTTCCGCAGTGCCTATACACGAGCCCTCACTGTATATATATTTATGTGTGTGTATGTGTCCGTAATTAGCGGTTCGACGAAAGAATCCGATAGAATAATTACGAGGCTTAACAAAAAACAAAAAAGATACTGGAGTTGCCAGATTCGACCAAAAGTTCTTCAAAGTAGTGATGCCCCAGCATGGCCGCAGTCTAATGACTGAAACAAATACAAGATATAATCGGTGGAATTTGAACTCAGAACGTAAAGACAGACGAAATACCATTAAGCGTTTTCGCCCGGCGTGCTAATGTTTCTACTAGCTCGCCGCTTTAATACATAGATATGATGCAAGGATACTCTGTAAACCGCGGTAGTCAATAAAATTAAAGTGAAATTAAAAAATTTATTCTTTCTGTGCGGCCCGGTACCAAATTATCCACAAACCGGTGGTTGGGGATATCCAGCATATAACGTTTTACAGGTACAAAATTCAAGAATATCAAGAAGTAAAATGCCAATAACAAAAACGATAACAGCAGCTATAAAATATGCACCATTTACATAGATCACCGTATCTAAGGAGGATTAATATTTTTCTATCACTCTTGTGATGCAGCGAGCTGGCAGAATCGTTAGCACGTCGGGCGAAATGCTTCGCGGTATTTCGCCTGCCGCTACGTTCTGAGTTCAAATTCCGCCGAAGTCGACTTTGCCTTTCATCCTTTCGGGGTCGATTTTATAAGTACCAGTTACGCACTGGGGTCGATATAATCGACTTGATCCGTTTGTTTGTCCCCTCTGTGTGTAGCCCTTTGTGGGCAGTAAAGAAATAAGAATCGTTAGCTCGCCGGGCAAAATACTTGTCATCATTTCGCCCGTTTTTTGATGGCCTTGTGTCAGAATTTGAAAGCCTTATAGTATTACGCTTTTCGGGTTAAAAATAATGGAATCGTTTGTCATCCTTATGTTCTTGGCTGGTGAATAAAATAAATCCCAATAAATCGTCTTGAGATCAGATGTCCTCTCCCTTAAACTTCTATAATAAAAACATGTTCTTCAGATAGAAACAGACACTTCCCGATTAAAAAGTTTTCCATCAAAGAAGTTCATTAAACCAGGTTAGGATTCTACTTGAATAGGATGAATGCATCATGTGTTGTGTAGCAGCAATATTCAACCACGTAGACCCATCATTGACCAATAGCCAAAGTTTATTTTATTTTCATTTAGCAATGCTGACAAACGTCTTCGTACCTATAATGTCCTCGTTGAGAATAAGGGCTAACATTTTTCTATCATTATAATAATTTAAAGCAGCGAGCTGGCAGAATCGTAAGCGTCCTGAACTAAATGCTTAGCAGTATTTCGCCCGTCGCTACGTTGTGAGTTCAAAATCCACTGAGGTCGACTTTGCCTTTTATCTTTTCGGGGTGGATAAATTGAATACCAATGAAACACTGGGGTCGATATAATGGAGTAACCCCCTCCTACCAAATTTCAAGCCTTATGTCTATAATAGTAAGGATTATAATAATTTAAGGCGGCGAGCTGGCAGAATCGTTTGCACGCCGGTTGAAAAGCTTAACGGCATTTCGTCTGCCTTTACGTTCTGAGTTCAAATTCCGCTGAGGTCGACTTTGCCTTTCATCCTTTCAGGGTCGATTAAATAAGTACCAGTTACGCACTGGGGTCGATGTAATCGATTTAATCCCTTTGTCTGTCCTTGTTTGTCCCCTTTATGTTTAGCCCCTTGTAGGCAATAAAGACAAATAATTTAAGGCAGCGAGCTGGCAGAATCGTTAGCACACCGGGAAAAATACTTAGTGGCATTTATTCCATCTTCGTGTTCTGAGCTCAAATTCCACCGAAGTCAACTCTACCTTCCATTTGAGTGCTGAAAGGGTCGATGTAATCGGCTATACCCATCCCACCAAATTTCTGCTTATAGTGGAAAGGGTTATTATGGTATTCTTTAAGGCTACGAACTGGCAGAATGGTAAGCACTCTGGGCCAAATGCTCATCAGCATTTCATCTGTCTTTACGTTCGATTCCGCCGAAGTCTATTTTGCTTTTCATTATTTCGGGGTCGATAAAATAAGTACCAGCTGAAATTTGCTGGCCTTGCGCCAAAATTTGTAACCATTATTATAGTATACTTAAGGCGGTGAGTTGGCAGAATGGATGATGATACATCGTGAGCAGAAGAAGTGAGACATGGATCGAAGCAATTAATAATCCGAGGGAGCTAAGTTCAACCTATACGCTGGATGTGGCATCGGTTCGATTCCCTCAAGTTCTGCGAATTTACTCCGTGTCTTTCGAACAGTGTGAGGTCTTGCATTGTCTTGCTGCGGAAGTGCTCGTATTTTATTAACCAATGTCAGGTGCTTTTGTTGGACATCCACTCCAGCTGTTCGGAGTACAGATTGGCATCGAGAGTTCGACAATCCGGAACGAACTTGTAGTAAATTATCCCCTCATAATTTCATCAGACAGGTTTCAGAAGCTGGCCCTAGCTTAACTACTGCCTATGCACGTTCAGGTTGCGGAAAAATATCGCCCTCGAATTATTATTTGTTTCGATCCATGTCTAACTTCCTGAGATTGCGACGCTTTGTCAACCAAGAGAAGGTGGAAAGAGGTGAACTGGTATCAGCGTGAGATCAAAGAACTGGTAGAAAGATGGCTTGAAACAATGCGAAACTTTGAATGCTAGACTGCTTTTTTTTGTAACAAGGACGAATATAGCGAATAAGTTACCAAAATATTGCAAAACTTTTGATTCTACACAATATAAACGAATGAATAAACGAATGAATGGCAGTAAAATTTGTTGCTTATAAATAAAGTGTGTTACAAACGCAGCATTGAAAACGGACACAACTCTAAATTGTTAAGAATGTTTACGAATGTGTACGAATGAGAAACAGAACACTGATTGATGCTAGTAAAGATTCTTGAATGGACCACAACGATTGCAATCCTATATACACACACACACACGAGAGGGAGAGAAATCTATGAATGAATGTAACTCTGCTACTGATGAACGCAAAAAAAACTCCAAAAGATAACGAAATTGTGAATTATATATATGAAGACATAATAAGTACACAACGATTTCATGAATGGGAAAAAGATGGTGTGACATTAAATGGGGAACGAAGTCAAGGTATCAACATATAAAGAAAAAGAAATAAAATGCAGAGAAGGAAGGAGAAAAAGGAAGAAAAAATTGAGAGTGAGAAGGAAAATAAAAGGAAGGGAATTATGATAGAAAGAACGAAATGAATTGTTTTAAAGAAAGAAAAAATTAAATTCCCTCCAATTGTAAAATAAAATTAACCAGAAGGACATGAAAAGATACCGAATACACGCGCGCGCGCGCACGCACGTGTGATCTAATACATACATGATGCATAAATGCATACATAGTAAAATATGAAAGTCGAAAGGAATAAACAAGCAGAAGAATAGAATAATTATATTTGAAAACAATGAGAGAGTATTCATAATAGGAAACCTTTCTTTATGTTTAATTCAGCTGCTAGTTTTTTTTTCCGTTTTATTCTGAGGAAGTTATGAATAAATGTTTACAAGAGTAAAACAAAACACAAAAAGAAAGTAATTATGATAGAAAGTGGGTGTTTGACTGGGTAATATAACCTTGTGTCACATGTTAAATAAAACGAAATATTTTTTTTATAGAAATGGTGATGCAGTAAAAAGAAAATGGTAAAGCACTGTACAAAAAATAAAAGAAACATTTATATATATGGAAAGATTACAATGAAGGACATCATTTTTATGGCTGTTACTCAAAACACTTTGAAACAAGAAAAAAAGAAAAAAAGAAACCAACAAAATAAGTAAGAAGTAATTGTTGTTGTTGTTGTTGGCACTCCGTCGCTTACGACGTCGAGGGTTTCAGTTGATCCGAGCAACGGAACAGCCTGCTCGTGAAATTAACGTGCAAGTGGCTGAGCATTCCACAGACACGTGTACCCTTAACGTAGTTCTCGGGGATATTCAGCGTGACACAGTGTGACAAGGCTGACCCTTTGAATTACAGGCACAACAGAAACAGGAAGTAAGAGTGAGAGAAAGTTGTGGTGAAAGAGTACAGCAGGGTTCGCGACCATCCCCTGCCGGAGCCTCGTGGAGCTTTAGGTGTTTTCGCTCAATAAACACTCGCAACGCCCGGTCTGGGAATCGAAACCGCAATCCTATGACCGCGAGTCCGCTGGGCCATTGCGCCTCCACAAATAATAAGTAAAACCAAGAATTAACCAACTTTAAAGGATATAGTCGAATATTGCTTTAATGTCTCTTATTTGTGAGTCTTGAATATAATATTTGTTATCTGTTGCAAGGTCTATACTGTTTTATATTTGTAGTGAAACTCCTCGTGAGTTTTGAACCACCACTCTCAAACTTTCCCAGTTCAGGACCATGACCAATTGTATCGCCATAAAAGACAATGTGCCGCCATAAAATGCATTACTGCTTACACGAATATGGGTCGACCAGTCTACAGTAGCTGGTTCGTTATTATTGATGCGATGAACTTCAAAAAAATTTTACGGACAAATAGTTTGATCAAAGGATCTGGAAAATTTGACTTACAGTTATAAAAAGAAACAAAAAAATAGTGAATTCAACCTCAAACTAGTGTCACTCAGCCATTCAAACGAAATAATGTCACTTTGCTCAGTGAGTTGATATCTCACCCTTTTTTTGTTATTTAACATGCCTGAGTTGTATTTGACAAAAAACGCCAACCTTGAATTGTAATATCGAATCACGCACATGGATTATAAATTGCAGTTTTATTTCATTCTATTTATTTCATCTTCAATATCTACGAACTAATTTCATAATATTATCTAGCATCTTGTATTCCTAACTATTATATTCGTTGGTTCATGAACGTCGTCCCTTTAAATTATTTATATGTACACATGTAAATATAAATGATACGATTTCATAGAATATATGAAAAGTCAAATGTGGTTATTCTTGCCTTCTCACGTAGCTTACCAAATATTGTAAATCACCAACAGTGAATTTATGACTAAATACTACACTAAACGTCAAATTCAATATGGACACCGAAAAAGTGCACTATAATGGCCATGTGTCAACAGGGCCGCTACATAATCACATAGTGGCACATTAGCTAAGTACCTTCTACCACAAAACTGAGTCGACTAAAGCTTTCTAAGTTAAACTGAGTAAACAGAAAATTTCACGTAGCCGTCACGCGTGCATCTGCGTGCAAGCATGTGTGTACGCTGCGTACCATTAACTGGATATTCCATCGTTACAGCTACTAGTTTCGTCATCACAGGTCTTTTGGTAATGTTCTTTATTCAGTCCTTTTTAATATACCTCTTAAGGAATGGAGGCAAATCCTTTTCTTTTCACTGCGTTTGAGTTATCAGGCATGCAGTCTCATTGGCTGTTATGTTTTCCTGTGGCTGTGTTTTCGTTTGAACAGTATGATGCTATGACTCGTGCGCCTGTACTTGAGCATACACTTCAATGGTTTTATGTAAGCATGTGTGTGTGTACGTGTGTGTGTGTGTGCGGGTGTGCGTGTGTGTGTGAGTATATGTATTCTTTTACTTGTTTCAGTTATTTGACTGCGGCCATGTTGGAGCACTATGTGTGTGTGCGTATGCAGATATGTGCGTTAACGCGTCTGTGTGGTACATAAAAAAAAATTGTATCTCTGAGTATCTACTCAGATATATACGAGTTTATTAAAACAGCACGATGATTATTAGAATGAAAATATATCAGAAAATACAAGTTTCTCTTAGCGTGTTTTAATTAGCTATTTTTGTGGCGAGGGATCATTAAGATTTATTCACTTACTGTATATTCATTTGTTTCGGAAAACATTTTTACAGCCGTTACGGAAGACTGTCTGATTGGATAATCAGACCAAATATCTTATGGTTATTGGTTATATAGTTTTATCTTGTGAATTCAGATCCAGCGAAGATCAATGTTCCGGCCAAGGTAGATGAAAGAAGTATGAAACGAGTACTGGTGCTCATATAATCGCATAAAACCCATAAATTCTGTTCTAGCATAGCTGTAATCCAATAAATAAAGCTAGTAAAAACATATTCTTTATATTTGACTTCAGCCATTGGAATGCAGCCATGCTGGGGCAACGCTTTAATGGGTTTAGTCGAACAAATAAGCCTTACTTGTTTTATTTTGAAAGTCTGGTGCTTATTTTATCAATATATTTTGTCGAACCGCTAGGCTACGGGGACTTAAATTAACCAACACCTGTTGCCAGGCGGTGAGCTGACAAGCACGACAACAGAGACACATAGACATACATACATACATACATACAGACAGACAGACAGATACAGACAAACACATATACATCCCTCCGGCCTCAGCACAGTTTCCGTCTAACGTATCCGCTCATAAAGCATTAGTCGGTCTGGGGTTATAGTACAAGACACTGGCCTAGGATGCCGCGCAGTAAGATTGAACTGGAAACGGCGGCGAGCTGGCAGAAACGTTAGCACGCCGGGCGAAATGCTTAGCGGTATTTCGTCTGCCGTTACGTTCTGAGTTCAAATTCCGCCGAGGTCAACTTTGCCTTTCATCCTTTCGGGGTCGATAAATTAAGTACCAGTTACGCACGGGGGTCAATGTAATCGACTTAATCCCTTTGTCTGTCCTTGTTTCTCCCCTCTATGTTTAGCCCCTTGTGGGCAATAAAGAAAGAAGATTGAACTGGAAACCACGAGGTTGCAAAGCAAGCTTTTTACCGACACAGCCATACCTACGCCTACCGAAATATTCTTTCTTTTAACCTTGCAATGATATGAATACCGATATTATAATATGGGGTCCCTCAAAAACCAGCACTGTTAAGTTGATCCTCCCAGGATGATTAATGAGCAAGAACCCGATTGTTTCGATACCTACGCTTCTTTTCTCATTATTTTCTTTTTCTATTAACGAACATTTGAGGTTATCAAGGTTGATTTTGAGAATATTTATAACGGGAGAACAAAAAGTGATGTTGCTTCAGTGTAATTTATTTTATTTAAGTATATTATCATCATAGAATCAAGTTCCTACAAATTAGGAAGAAATATCTTTTCTGCTCTTGGCACAAGATCTGAAATTTTGAAGAAGAATGCTAGTTGATTACATCAACCCCCAGTGCTAGACTGGTACTTAATTTATCGACTCCAACAGGATGAAAAATCAACGTTTTGGACTTAAGACACTTTTGCATAATAGCAACGATATATAACAAGACAAGTAACATAAAGAACGACCCTTCATCAGTTGTGGGCTGTTCATCTATTCCACATTTCGAGCAATTAACGACAATATGAGGCTTATGCATAGATGAATGTATGCGTGCATTGATGTGTATATTTACATGTGTATGAATATATAAGTGAGTGTAGGTAAGTGTTTGTATGTATGCATGTATATACGTATGTGTATGCATCCATGAATGTATGCATATATGTGTATAATTATATACGCAACTATGTATTTGTGAATGTAGCTATGTAAGCATATGTTTGCATGTTTTATACGTATATATATATATATATATATATATATATACGCATAAAACATGCAAACATATATAT